>NC_081569.1:111191431-111440485 GCF_022355385.1 Mustela nigripes
CTTCTCCTCCTTCTCCTCCTTCTCCTCCTTCTCCTCCTTCTCCTCCTTCTCCTCCTTCTTCTTCTTCTTCTTCTTCTTCTTCTTCTTCTTCTTCTTCCTCTTCTTCTTTTTAATTTCAGAGTAAATGCACACAAAATACCAGATGCTGTAACTTCAACAGTTCGAATAAAGCCACACTAAATATTTCTGAGCCAGAAAGAACATTCTGAAAGAAGACGGAAGAGAGGAATGCCCAGGCTCACTTCTTGAGAACAGCTGTGAAATAATTACCAAAGGTTCTGCCTGCTCCAGGCAAATCCTTAAATCTGCCTTTAACTCCTCAGTGATCACAAGGTAATCACATGGACCACCAGCTTCTAGTTTTTCTGATTTCGGGTAAGAAGAAAGGCCTATAGGCACCTCTCCAGGCCTTTCTGACTATGTGATCAAGCCAGCCATTCAGAATTGCAGCATCCTGGGGGTGGAACTGAGGCTCAGAGCAGGCGTTTCAGTCCCTCAGACCTGGTTTGGAATCATATCTCTGTCACTTTACTCAGTATGTGATCTTGGGCAAATTACTTAACCTTTCTGGGCTCAGGTCTGCTGGCTTACCTGGATAGTCACCTCCATGAGACACAGAATCGTCTTTCAAGAAGTAGAACAAAGACATTGATCCAAACAAAGGAAGACAGCTGTCCCTACAGGATACAATACTAACAGAAGGTGTCTAGTTCAATCCCCACTATATTATTACCATCATCATCATTAATTAGAAGTCTGCTATGTGCTAGTTTTATAAAAGATGACTAGCCATCTGTGTCCTATAGGATAAGACCAATAAATTGCTGGCAAGGCCAAATTACTTTATGCCAAAAGCCAGATACTGTATAGGGTAGAGAGGATGTAGAAGGAAGAAACCCACAGAGGTGAGGGGTTTGGGCTCAATGGCCCACTCTGAAAGTTGACAACTGCATGGAAGGAAGCTCATCAGGAATTAGGGGCTAAGCATGCTTTATTGAGATACAATGGATGTATAATGTGTAAGTTTAAGGTATAGAAGGTGATGATTTGATACACACACATAATGTGAAATGATTACCACAATAAGGTTAGTTAACACATTTATAACCTCACTTTTTTCTCTTTTTGGTGGGGGGTGAGAATTAAGACCTTAGCAAATGTCAAGCACACAAAACTGTATTGTTAACCATGATCACCAGGCTGTCCATTAGATGCCCAGACCTGATTCATCTTCGAACTGGAAGCTTGTTCCCTTTGACTACATTTACCCCTTTCCTCCACCCCCACCCCCCAGCACAACCTGGAAACTACCAGTCTACTCTCTGTGTCTACGAGTTTGGTTCTTTTTAGATTCTACATGTAAGTGAAATCATACAGTATTTGTCTTTCTCTGTCTGACTCATTTCACTTAGCATAATGTCCTCAAGGTTCATTCTGTAGTCACGAATGGCAGGACTTTCTTCTCTTCAGTGGCTGAATAATATTCTATTGAAAATATATACATACATATAAAATATGTACACATATGAAATATCTATTATGTCCATTCAATATACATATGTCTGTATTTGTGTGTATGTGTGTGTGTGTGTGTGTGTGTAAAATTTTCTTTACTAACCCATCCATCAATGGACACTTAGTCTGTTTCATGTCTTGACTATTATAAGTAATGCTGCAATAAACGTGGGGGCCACAAGTAATCTCTTCAAGATAGTGGTTTCATTTGCTTTGGATATATGCCCAAGAGTGGGATTCCTGGATTGTTCTGCTGCCTTGAAATTGCCAGTGACAGGACCACAAAGGAATCACACCCACCATCTCTATCTACATTCAAATAAAATTTTTTAACATGAAGCCCCAATATATATAAGTGCAAATATAATTACACATAAATTCATATATGTTCTAACAATCTGAGCCTTCAGCCCCTTCAATAAGGAGTGTTTGTTTTCAATCACTTCTATTTAATGGAGCAAATCCTAAATATGAGCATCTTCTCTGATCTCCTCTCATAGTGCTGGAGATCCAGAGCTGAACATGCTAGACCTAATCCTGGTGCTCAAGGTGCTCAAAGGCTAGTGGGAGAGGACCACAAGAAACAAACCTTGTCAGCAGAATGTTGGAAGTTTGCCCTTGGGCACTTAGTGCAGCTCAGGAAGGAAGAGTGAGCAATGCTTCCAGGAGCACATCTGAACCTGGTCATGAAGCGTGAGGAGGAATCAGGGATTAAATGATGGTGATCAATTGAATGACTATAAATTTGTGTTTCCAAAAAAACACATCAGTGAAAAAGACAGCAGTGGCTAATGGAACCAGAAAAATTTAGGGTTGAAACCCAAAAAGGAATATAAAAAGGCATATGTAACATGTCTTGACCTGTGAATAATTAATTTGGAATTACACTAAGTCTAAATGCCAAAAGCTTGGCAACCCTTCCCTAGCTTGCCAGCCAAATCCCTGAGAGACACAGAAAGCAGAGTATTTAGAGCTCCATGACCCCATCTATAAAATGAGGTGTCAACAGGTCACTCACTAACTGTAGAAAATCCTTTAATCATTAAACATGCAAAAATGCCTTGTAAGTGTAAAAACAAGCTGTTCTGATGCTTCCAAATCTAATCTAATTCCTCATCTAAGTATCAATTAGCAGAGTTTTACTATCCCCGTAAGCTAGGGCAGAAACTGAGACACAACAGTGACAAGAAGCCTATCTCATTTTCAAGTCCTACTCCTACTGCCCTCTGGGTTCTGCCGTAGGGTCTCTTCTCCACTCTACCCTCTTCCTGGTGACCTCACCACTCCCATGTCTCTGCAGGTAGCCTTGACCTCTTTCATGAGCTCCCTGCCTACACATCCAACCGCCTCCTGACCATTGCTCCATTGGATGTCCCGATTGAAATGTCCAAACTGAAATCATTATTTGCCCTTGATAAACCTGACCCTCCTCCTGAGTTTCTTAGTTCGAGGATGACCAGATTCCCCCAGTCAGAATTAGGGAGTTACTCATGCGTCCCATTTTTCACCTATCAATCACCCGGGACAACAGACTTACCTCCTAAGCAGCTCTCAAATTTCAACTCCCCCACACCTCTCCATCCCTCTGGCCAGTATCCCACTGACCTTTCCTGAAATAGTGTTCTTCCCTTCCAATCCACTTTAAAATGTCACCATTACCATGGGACTCTCTTGCTTAAAACCCTTCATGATTTTCCATCGTCCTCATCATAAAATTCAAACAACTTAACATGCCTTATGTGTCCCTTCAGAACCTGGCCCTGCCTACATTTCCAGCTTCATTTCTCATCTCTTCCCTGCTGAACCTCTATGTCCCAGCCACGCTGAATTCTTTCTGTTCTGTGAATGTACTGTACTCTCTCTCACTATTGGCTTTCGTACATAGTTCCCCTGCTTGGAATAGTCCTATCTCTTCGCTTGGTTAATTCCTCCTTATTTTTTAAACAATCTTCCTCTAGGAACTCCTTCCTCATCCTCTCAGTTAACTTGCTAGCCCTGCAACACAGTCCCAGTTCCATCTGTTCTGGTCAAGAAAATACGGGCTATGCTGAGACAGCAACCAACTCTAACATCTACAAGGAGCATCCAAATACCTTTTACCCAGATTTGCCTGTTGTTAACATTTTACCCCTACATGCATTGAACTTGCATAACATGTGGTTCTTTGTCCCTAAATACTTTGGTGTATATGTCTTAAGACTAGAGGTCTCTTACATAACTGGAGTACAATTGTCATGTTCACAGGTGTACACTAATACAATACTTCAAAAAAAATTTTTTTTAAGATATCTGAATCTATTGCTTATGCTAACCTTCCTTCTTACCCAGGAACCTGGTCAAGTCCCAGCTCAGCAGAGCTGTTGCCACCCCAGTTTAGTTGTTTAGAGCCCATCATCCAAAGTCATTGCTCAGTGTTTGCCCCCCATAGTGCTCATCTCCGGGCTCAGCCTCAGAATTTCTCCTCCTATTTGGGAATCCTATTTGGGAAAGGCTACTTCCATGTCTGCTTCTCACATCTCGCTCTGGGGGATGGGTTTCTGTGTCCTTCACTTACATTTTCCCCAAGCTGGCATGTTAATTGGCCAAAGTTGTTACAGATCTGAAGGCATAAGCTCCATGGTTCTTACGCTGTTCCATGATTTCTAGTCAGAAGCCTAAGCTTTGAACTTGCCTGCAACTGCAGCGGGGACATCTAAGCAGATGTGCTCTGGCAGGCAAAGGCTAAGGAAATGTATGCCTCATCCAGGCTCTCCTAATGGCAGCTTTCATCATATTTCTTCCCTTTAACATAGCACAGTTAGCGCTTTTGTAAAGCCTTTACCTTGAACATCTCTTACTAATTAAGCCCATTTCTTCCTGGCAGTCTCTTTGTACTGCAAATGGGATTCAGCACTAGCTGCTGTGTGATTTGCAGCCACCAGCGTTACAAAGGTGCTGCGAGCCCAGAGAGCACTCTGGGAGGGGCAGGAGAGCAAGGGAGGGGGCCGCGGGAGTGATGAATGGGTTGTTTGTTCTAAGTAAAAATTACATATCCCCTCCTGGACTCTTCTACCCAGCAATGAATTGTTTTATTACCTAGCACTGAAAAGAGCCAGAAAGTAAGTATTAGACATGTAGAAAAGCCTACTTTAAAGGATTAGTTCATTTGGCAAACCATGTGAACGTGCTTTTTTTCCACCTTCCATTCTCTTTGCCAACATACATTTGGTGATTACTTTATGCCAGGTGTTTTTTAAATATGTAATGTATCCTAATTCTTAAATCTTTACATCAACCTTTTAAAGTAGATGCCATTATTATGTCCACTTTACAGATGGGGAAACTGAGGTAGAAGGAGCTTAAGTATAGCCTCCTCTTACAGTAAAAAGTGCCAGAGCTAGGATTTGAACTTCAGAGTCATTGTGCCCTAACCTCCATACCAAAACTCCATAGAAAAAAGAAAACTGCCACTAAATTTCCTTCCTTGGTTAGAGTTTTCCCCTAAGCAAACTACTTAATCTCAGTCTCTGTCTCCTCACTGGGACAATGAGGCTAATAGGATCTACTGTGCCAGGTGGGCGTCTATAATGTTCCTATGACAGAAAGCCACGGCATGGACTCCCTAAGAGTACTATTATCCTTGTCATTCTTTACATGTCAACAGGGACTCCACAATAGCTTCTAATGCAAACAGAATCATGCAAAGGTTTACTTATTTAAACCCAAGCCCAGAGGCACTGAACAAATATTAGTATTTATAGTTTTCAGTATTGAAAATCTGACCTCAAGTAGACAAATGTCATGGATCCAAATAACTAGCAGAAATTTCCTGAAATATTTCCCTCTCTCTCCCTGTGGCTTTTTGGGTTCTGGTCAGTCCCCAGAGTCAGCCTCACCCTGAGGAGTCTTGGGCAGCCAGGTCAAGTCCAGACCCTCTAGGCCCACTCAGGGTGTCTGTTCAGGGCCTCCGGGAGTATAATTTCTTCCAGAGTTCTGCCCTAGAAGGTCCACCAGCCGCCCAAGAGCTCTCCAGTTTGGGTATGGCCTAGGTTAGCCACATGGAGAAGGTCCAAATTGAAAGAGAGTTCCCTTGGGACAAGAGGACGACACAGGTGAAAAAAGAAAATATTCCATTGCCTCGGAGTCTCCTCTTAAGGCCCAGGTTAGGAAGCCCTGTACCAAGCAGAAGCCAAGTGGAGCTCAAAGATGCCTTTCGGCTTCCCTACAAACTTCTCTCATGGAAGACAAAAGCCATAAAGCACACAGCTTCCTGCCACAGCCTTATGACCACAACTGGCTCCCAGCCTGAGGACAGAAGCCCAGAGGAAATGCAGGCCGAGAAAAGGGAGATGAAAGGAAGTGGAGCCCCTTGGAAGCTCTGCCACATGGAGGCCATCCCTGAAGAACAGGGGGGGAGGCTCAGACGAGGTGTCTGTCCTGCCCACAGTCCATGGGGCAGAGGGAGAGCCTCAGTCTTTCGACATGGGAGGTCGAGGAGTGGCACTGAAGCTGGTGCTTTGAGGATGGAGTTGAAAGGGGTAATCCTGGCATGCAGTTTTGTCAGGATAGGATCAAAACGGTCACTAGAAAAAGAATATTGCTCATGAAAGAGCAGGAGCCTTTCTTGTCTACTCAGAAGACTGAAAGAAAACACCCGGCTCAGCCGCTGAACTTTGATTGAAAAGCAAAGAAAAATCTAGGAACAAGGGGAACTAACAATACCTCGGCTCAGGGCAAGGATTTGTGGTAATATTAAAACTTCATTTTGATGAAATTGTTAAAATCCCCAGACATGAAATTAATATAATTAGGTAATAGCTCCTGAACTTAGATCTTTCAGCAAGCTGAGAGGGGGGAAAGGCAGCTAGATCAGACCTCATTAAAACTAAATGAACAAACGCCAGCTTCCAAAAGAAAGCCAAGGGGTGGGGTGAGGGGACCACGCAGTGAGGGAAGCTCAGGGAGAGGCAGCAGCAAAGCCATGGAGCTCTCCGTTGGGTGCCAGGAAACCCAGCTTTGTGCCTTGCTGGCAGCTGTGTGACCTTGCACAAATGGCTCAAGCCAGTGTTCTTTTCCGTTTTTAAGGATTTATTTTTTATTTGAAAGAGAGAATACGCATGCTTCTGTGCGCATGATGAGAGGGGGCTTGGGGGTGGAGAAGGGGGAGTAGAAGGAGAGGAGAAATTGAAGGTCTGGCTGCATGGCAAGCCAGACACAGGGCTCCATCCCAGGACCCTGAGACCAGGACCTGAGTGGAAACCTAGAGTCCAAGGCTTAACCAACTACACCACCCAGGCGCTCCTCAAGCCAGTGCTTTGAAAACTAGAGCCTGATTCAGTATCCTCTGGAAGGCTGGTTAAAATGCAGATTGCTGGGCCCTATCCCCAGCATTTTAGAGTCCTGAGGTGTGGTGTGGGACCTGAGAATGTGCATTTCCCTAAAGTTTCCAAGGGGGAGACAGATGCTGCTGGTCCCCACATTGGGGGACCACTAGGCCTACCTGGCTTTCAGTTTCTAAGTCAATAAAATCAAACAGAAACCAGGCAATCTTGAAGGTCTGCTCTGGAATTCTGTAAGTTAAATGAACTGAGAAAGCAGGGCAGTAGCAAGAGAATTCCTCAGCAGGAGTAGAAACCATGGGTAACCTGCCTGGACTCTCAGGTCGGGAAGGCACAGACACGCTGCACCAGGAACCCCGGGGGCCCTTCTGCTGAGTGACCCTCGGCCCTCCAGCAGGACATGCTGGGAACCACACATCCCGAGTGGCAGCAGCAAATGCTTTCTCCCCCAGCCTGCTAGAAGGAGGAAAAAGGGAGAAGTACAAGAAACACCAGAAATAACCTCAGTCAAAATGACGCCACTTTAGTAAGTCCCAGTCGTTTTGTGAAAAAGGGCAGCCATAAGTGACTAAGGAAAGATACTCTATTTTATGATTCTGAGGACAGGAGAACTATTTGAAAAGATATACATTATCCTGTTTTAAATGCAAAGTCAGGTGTTAGTCTTTGCTACCCTTGACCACTTTCGTTAGCTTCTATATGAACCTACGGACTATGGGTAGGAAAAATAAAACAACTATTAAAAAAAATTACATATAATTGGAGAGCCTGGATGGCTCAGTGGGTTAAGTCTTTGCCTTCAGCTCAGGTCATGATCTCAGGTCCTGGGATGGAGCCTCAAGTCTGGCTCTCTGCTCAGTGGGGAGCCTGCTTCCCCCCCCCCCCCTCTCTGCCTGCTTCTCTGCCAACTTGTGATCTCTCTCTGTCAAATAAATAAAATCTTTTTTTAAAAAATTACATATAATCTCCAGAGCTCACTCAAGGTGCTAAGAGTCCTGTGTTCATTTTATACTTGTTAGTTTATGTAAGTAAATAGAGAAGTAAATAGAAGTAAATAGAGAAGTCTTTGATTCTGTCCATTCCCCTAGTACTTATTAATAAATATATATCTTGCAACCCTAAAATGTATATGGGAGTATATAACTGATATAACTAAGGACCATTAAGCAAACTGGATAGAAATAGTATTTTTATTCATTATTAATAATGAGTTTATGTACATATGCATGTATGTATACATACTTAAACCTATATAAGATTTTTAGAAAAACTCATATACATTCACATATAATATTCATATACTGTCTCTTCCACAATGTCTCTCCCATCCCAAAAAATCAGTTTCAGGTAGTAAAACAATCTCGCTTTTATATGACAGCCTTGTCTAATATATATCAATACATGTAGATTCAATTACTTCAATGTTTAAAAATATGACTTTGTAGTGAAACCACCCTGAAATTTGAATTTGGGCTCCACCCCTTGGTGACTAAGAGATGAACATTATCAAGTAACTTAACCCCTCTGAACCCTGGTTCCTCTCCAAGGGAAATGGGGTAAAAAATGTCTCATAGGGTTATGTGAGGATTCTATGAGTTAATGCATAATAAAGCACCACATTTATAAAAGGGTAGCTATTATTATAAAATAATGTGACATGTTTTTTCATTAAAATGTTTAGTAAGTTATGTATGAGAGCTTTGATGAATATTAAATTAACATAATCAGTTTTTAACTTAAACATTAGGCCTCTAATTCCAAGGTTAACTTCAAAAATGTTGTGGAACCTGCCAAATGGATCCCAAGAGGGGAGAAGTTGGTCAATGTGGGAACTTAACAAGCAATGACCATGACCTAAGGGGAAGCAGGATCATTTAATGAATTTGCTAGTTGGTCTTTCCTAGTTAGATAGTTAGCAATGAATAACAGCCAACGTTTCATGTTTGAAATGGCCTTTTTTGTCCATATCTCTGACCTTAATTACTAGCTCTTTGGATTCCCTTATGACCATTTTCTGCATGACGGCCTATTTGCTATTTATGCACACATGCCTCTTCCATATTATCTGTCTGGTAGCATCCGGTCATACTTGCAGATAGCTCAAGGCAAGAGATTCACCTACGGTGTGCAAAGAATGCAAAAAGACCCAGGCTTTGCCTTGAGCTGCAGTTGTTATCAAAGATCTTCAATTTTAGTTTTGATCAATAATAAATTGTGTTTATTAAATCAGCAAGCATGTAGAGAACCACTCCATGGACAAGGCCAAACACCCTGCGCCTGGGGGCGGGAGGGGGCACTCTATAGGGGCAAAAACATGATTTTAGGGTCTAACAAGAGAGATACTACCTAGATGCATATAACTATTATAGGTATAAAGTAGAATGCAATGAGTATCACAAAGGAGAGCTCCAAATGAAGACATGCAGTTCAGAAGACAAAATTTCTTCCTACTACGAGAGGTCTGGAAAGGCAGGCTGGAGAAAATGTTGAAATGTTGTATTTCTCTAGAACAGCGTAAGTTGAGAGAGGAGATTCCAGGATGAGAGGATGATATTTATAAAGATATTGACATGCAAAGGTGGGGTTTCCTTTGGCCACAGTAACATAGGGAGTGTCAAGGAATGGACAATAATCATTAATATTTGACATTTGCTGAGCAGCTGCTGAACTTTTCATACTTTTGTAGTTTATATACTTTATAAAGTATATTTTTGTCCATTATTTTATGTAATCCTTCTAACAACCTTATGAGATAAATATTAACTAAAACTTTCCTATTCCTGGAAACAGTCTTAGGACCAGGCAAAAATAGTTCAGCTACTTGTTCCTGAAATACTTACCCCTGGCAGATAAATCTGTAAAATACCTAAAATAGCTCACTTCCAGACCTCTGCCTCAGTGCCCACTCATCTAAAGCTGTTGGTTTAAACTGTGCAATTCCAACCTCTCCTGCTCTTGAAGACCCACCTTAAAGTCATGCAGTCTTGGCTCTAAAACCCTGTACGTCCGTCTCCTGACATACTCCTCCTGAGACACTATAGTCTTTGCCAAATTATGAAGGAAGTCTAGCAAACAGAGCTATGCTTGATAAACAGATTATTTTAGTTGTCTCCGGAGGAGTTAACCATTGATATACTTATGTTATATCCCACACTTTACAGGTAAGAAAGCTGAGGTACAGAAAAGTAAACTAACTTATTCAATGTTTCAAAATAAAGTGACAGAGCTGAACTAAACCCCAAATATTTCTGGTGCTGAAGTTAGCTCCTTATCAGACAGTGTAGGCTATAAATGGCAACTTGGGAGTTTGGATATTTTGGGTACTTAAGGTGATGTTCAAAGGCTTCTCCACCCTAAAGCCTCTCTGCTTCCGGTCCTGCTTAGGAATGCCCTCTATGGCATTACTAGTAAGGGGCCATGTAGCTTCTATTTCAACATTTTCAGATATACTCAGAAGACAGCCCTTTGCATGACTCAACTGCCTTAAGGACTCTTTCGTACTGGGTCTTTATAAAAGCAAATAAGTCCACTTATTAGGAGCATGGACCCACCCGATATTCCTTCACCCCTGGCCCAAGAGTAGAAGATGCTCCAGTGCCCTTCTCCTTGGTATGGAGTGGGCTACGGTGTTATGACTTCAATCATTCCATCTAAACCATGGTTCAGCTTAGCAGGTCCCTTGATTTTCACCCTGCAGTACCCAGGGAAGTAGAGTTGGGCCTTCAGACATCAACTGATGCTACCAACACAGCACCTCCAGTGAGTGCTCAAGGTTCAAACATTTATACTGAATTTCCAAACTTCTGTTCATCAGAGCACAGCCAACTTCTCATGGATCCTTTTTCCCAAGGCTATTACTTCAGAAGTAGGAGCAGGGTAGGGATTGGGGGAGCAGGCAGGACAGTATAATTCATTAACTTATTGCATCCTAAAACTCAGGCAGAGGATTTGGGATCTAACTTCTATTTGACCACTTCTTTCTTAAATGTAATAGGCAAGAAAATTCTTCTGGCTGAGTGGTATGACTGGTACAAAGTTAACTTTTAAATACATGATCAGTTCTGAGCCAAAATATAATTAGAAATTCTTGGCTTCTGTCTTTTCCGAAGGGGATAAACATATACAGAGGAAATTTATCACACATAGGACAATATCTCATTTGTCTTTTTTCATTCCAAACTCAAGTTTAGAAAAGTACCCAGAGAATTTTAAAAGAATTCACTGCTTTAAAGATATTAGCTTAGCTCTCAGATTCATACCAACCACCAATCTGAGCATCAAGTCTTCCACCAAAATCATTGATTTACAATAAAGAGGGGATGAGAGCAATAACAGGTTCTTGGAACACCTTTAAAACCCTCCTTCCAAGTTTAAATTAATTCATTTAACAACTTAATATGCCAAGCTATGCCATCATCCAGGCCACACTGTTCTTCCAAATTCTCCATACAATCTTTGTTTGAACTGATCAATATTCGAGCTGAAATCCAGATAAACTGAACCTCTATCTACCACTTATCTTTAACTCCAATGACCCTATTAAGAGAGATAAAACAAGACCAATCTGAGATGATTTGTTCATAGCAAACCCAGGTTCATCCCATCTACTTACTAATAAGTTTTATAATTTTCCTAGATACAGATATCTAACTCATTAGACTATGAAATATAGGCCTTCCTAAATTCTTTTTTAAAAATTCATCACTGATTCAGAAACTACATGTACTCTCATTACCTCCTCCCAAGGCTTGTGCTTCACTTTCCTTAATAATTCTTAACTAGAATTATTTGTCCTTTTTGAGGAATTAGTATTTCCCTCCTCTATACACATAGAGCAATTTCCTGACACTTCTATCCCAGCACTTACTCCCTGTCCTGCTCTATAGCTCACTGTAAGCCCTTTAAATGCAGGGAGAAGCTATTGCTCATTTCTGGGTCCCTTCAGCACCTATCACTGTGTGAACAGGAGTCCCATCACCACTGAGTTGTTGCTGAACGGAGCCAGTGAAAATGACATTCTGAAACAGTAGATCGGGATGATTAATCTGGCTGGGGCATGTGAGAGACACGGGGAATGTGGAGAATGGAAGCAAGGAAATCACTTAAGGAGTATAGTATCTTACGATGAGATTAGGAGTGCCTGACCTAGGGTGATGACAATGGAAATGGAAACGAGCACCATTATGAGAAAATATCTGGAGAGAGAACAGGCATGGCTGGCAGGTGATTGAAAGTGGGGTGAATACCTGTGACCAAGATGGCTAGCTGATGACCAAAAATTCATGCTTCCCTCGGGTTTTGTCAGGAAGGGACTGACCAGCCAGGGACTACCATTCCCTATCCCGCTTCTCATCTAGGTGGGGCCATACAAGTAGATTTCACCATTCAAACATAAAAGGAAGTGATGCATGTTACTTAGGGTTCAAAGTGAGAGAAAAACTTTCATGACCTTTGGCCTCATCTACCACCCAGAAAGAGAGAATTCCAAGGTCTTGGAGGAGGTTTTTGAAAGAAGCCTGTGTTCTTGAATAAGCACTTGGAAGGTCACTTATCAACTGCGACCTGAAAACACTGATACTGTACTTTGCATGAGTGAGATGTAAATTGCTAGTGTGTTAAGCCACTGAGTTTTTATCTTATCTGTTATAGCAGCTAGTGTTATCTTAATTAAAATAGAAAGAGGCAGAGAAAGTCATGGATGCTTTGGGTCCCTGGTGGCACCCTGTACTTTTTAGAATGGTGGCACCATCTTAATATAATGAGAAGTATCAAGAGGAGGGACATTTTTTTTTCTTTTTATTTGTTGGACAGACAGATTACAAGTAGGCAGAGAGGCAGGCAGAGAGAGAGAAGAGGAGGAAGCAGGCTCCGAGCGGGGAGCCCAATGTGGGACTCGATCCCAGGACCCTGGGACCATGACCCGAGCCGAAGGCAGAGGCTTTAACCCACTGAGCCACCCAGGCGCCCAAGAGGAGGAATATTTAAGAGAGAAATAGCAATACCTAGCTGAATGACATTATCATGTAAGGAAAGCATCAGAAATGAAGTCAGAAGGCTCAGCTCTAAACTCAGCTGCTCCCCTTATAAAGTATATCCTTAAACAGACCCCTAACTTTTCAGCCTCAACCTCCTCCAGAGGATAAGATAGGGGAACAAATCTTATAAGCAATAGTTATTCCCATGTAAAATGGCACTATTATAATCATAATGCCCCCTTTTAAAAGTATAGGGGACCTTAGAGATCATCTAAGTGAGAAAACCACTACATCTCAGCTAGTAGTTACTATAACTGGATGCTGCATTAACTTACACCATTTTCATGACACAGATACTATTATTACCATCACCAATTCTCAGATGAAAAAAATCGAAACACAGGTTAAGTAATTTTCCCATGACCGTACCCCTAGTAAGTGGTAAAGTAGAGATCAAAACTCAAGCAGCCTGGCTCTTGAAATCTGTGCTCTTAACCACCACAAAAAGATGTCCTCTCTAGGTACAGCTTGTTCATTTTAGATGTGAAAACTCAGGTCATGTCACACAGGTGGTTATGCACCAAATATAGACTACAGTGACAGAGAAGGCAATTTTCTCCCCGGGAAAATTCTAGCTTCTCATAAAAGGCTGGTTCTGCAGAAAATCACTGAGCTGAGAATGCATAAATTACTAAAGAAACTGAACCAGATATTTGAGCAGAATTTATGTTGATAGGAGAAAAAACAAAATGAGCCTTATCCTTGCCTTATCTTTCAAATATGAAACAGGAAGGATAAGCAGATGGATTTATTTAAATGTTTTTCAGGCAAACTTTTCCTGTGGTTCTAAGACAGATCAAGGTCCTTAGAGGAGTGAACTCTAGCCCTTTGAACTTCCTCCAATGCTGAGCAGAGAAATAGTGCCAGGGTGATCATGAGCCCAGACCAAGCTCAACTCTGCTTCTGAGAGCACTAAGCCAGGGTAATCCAAGCGTGAGGAGCTGCTAGGGGTTCCACAACACACTCCCTCCTTCTTGGGTCTCCCGAGATATTTGTATGTCCCTGTGGACATGCAAACCAAGAGCCTCACAGGGACTGATGCCAACTGAACCTCTTTCTGGACTAAGCCATCTGTGAACAAGACTCCACCCTGCAGATGCTGTCTGAAGCCACCACAGGGAAGAGAGACTTCTCTTGGTGTGAGACCAATCCCATTTGGTTACCTCCATATCAGAGATATTCTCAGGTATCTATAAGCCCCAGGGGCAACATGCTTCTTCCTTGAAACCAACTGATGACAGGATCCACATGTCTTACTCATTCCTAATGATTCTGTTTATGGAAGGTCCTCATTCTCTGAAGACACATATGGAACCACTTGGATGAATTTCCAGATGCCTGGTCCGCCCCTTGCCATTTCTCACACTAAGAGAGATACCAGTCCGTGGTTGCTATAGGCCTGCACAGACCTTTTGAGTACCTTTATCACTCCTATACGGACTGTTGATTTCTTTTTTTTTTTTAATTTTTTATTTTTATATCGGGCTGTTGATTTCTAACCATGCATAAACTTTGAATTATTTAAGAAGACCCAAAAGCCAAGACACACTAACACAGATCTTAGGTGTGAAATGTCAGGAAATGATAAGATAAAACCAAGAAGAAAAAACAAATCATAAAAAAAGAGAAGGTAACGTAAGGGGCTTGGGAGTCTGTAGATGATGAATAGAGAGAGGCCAATTACCACACAGTCTTTTTTCTTTCAATCCCAAAACCAGGGGAGTAGAAATTCAGAAACACCTGCCCTTGCAGGTACAAAAAGTCAAGGGAAAACACTTATTCTCTACCTTTGGACGTCACCATTTGCAAAGCCTCTCCGGCGTTTTACCTAATTGGTCCTCAGCAGCACATTTCACAGGAACTGTGGTCAGTTTGTTTAAGTGATTTGCTACAGGTTACAAAGTTCTAAACAAAACTCATCTACAAATTCTAATCCAGAGCCCTTTGTCCTACGACATGCTCCCTCTTGCATCAGCATGTGAATTTGCGAAAGATACAGGTTCTCCCATCAGCCAGCTGTATAATCAAGGCTGAATTACAACTTCGTTAGGGCTCAGTATCTTCACATGGAAAATGAGGATACGCTGGAAATGGATGATCTACAGTTCTGAAAGTCTGTGAACACAGAAGTCTGTACATCTATGAATTTTAACAAACCACTATTTTTTTAAATTGCCAGTTATGATTTATTAATGGATCATGAAACTAATCTAGTGGGTAGCCACCATTCTCCCCTCTCTCTGTCTTTTAATGAACTGGACTGGAAAAGGTTTGAATAGGTAAAGTAGGGTTTGATAGAAAAAAACGGAGTTGGATAGGACAGATTAAAAATGGCATCACATCGAAGCGATGGCAAATGTTGTTTGTAAAACGGGCTTTGTAGACTGAGTCATAACATACAATGTATTTCTTACTATGTGACACAGTAAAAAATAATCAAAACTTAGATTTAATTATAGGCTCACATGATATATAATAAAGGTTTACTATATTCCCCAAATATGTATACACCTGCTGTTTTTAGGGGCTCATTTTGGCTCTGGTTTGACATTCTCTTTCCCCTTTGGCATCTTTTCCTCTGGACGAGGAGTTCTCCCCTCTGTCCCTTTCTCATGCCCAGCATCCACCCTCCTTGGAGAAGTTCCAAAGCAAAGGAAGGCATCAAGGCGTCAGATGGAATTGCAGCCTCTGCTGAGCTCATGACATCTGGTTTCCCGAGAGGGAGAAGCACAAAGGATGAAAACAGCCTAGTTGGTTGGGATGATCCTGAAGGCCCTGGAGATTCTGGACAATAGTGCCATTGTCTGGGAGGGACGGGGCTCCAATTAACTCTGTCTTTGGCTCTTCTACCCTTTCCTTGTAGGGAGGTGATTAATATAAATGTGTCCCAAATCCTCACATAAAGGTATCGCAGAAGGGGACTTTGCGAAGGGAAGTGGAACTTGTATCTGCTTTCCCAAGGCTGGCTGCCCAAAAGAAATTATCTCAATTTATGTAAGATATAGAAGTCTGGGGAAGGAATTGAAGCCTCGAGCTTCCAGTCTATTGCTCAAAAACATTCTCCCCCAAAAGGCGTTTCTCCCTCTGGTTCAAGTTTAAGCAGGTGAGACAGGAGCTCCATGGGCCTGGACAGGAGTTCCATGACCCTGGAGCCTCCCATAGGAGACTTCCAGTCTTCGCCCTTTCCTGGAGACTCTCAGCTATAAAAACTCTGGCTTCCTGTCTAATTCAAAATTTGAAGTCAAGGTCAGTAGCTGAAGAATAAAGCCCCCTTGCTATCAGATTCTTAGTCATTCAATGTCTGAGGTGAAGGTCAGGAAGAACATTTGAAAGGGACCTTTAATTCTAAATCATCTGGGTGGAAACCTGAGATGTGACATCCTTGTTCTTCCTATCAGTCTGGTCTCAAGGACAGCTTGGTTTGGAATAATGTCCAGGAAATTATTAATCATGAGAATACATCATTCCTAGTAGCCACAGTCTGTTAAAGGGATGTAAAAGGTAAGTGCGATCTCATGGGTTCTACACAAATAACCTCTTTTGGTCTTTTAATGGCAACACCAGTGTTTCTGTCAAGGGTCTGCAGGCGGGGTGAGACGAGGGTGGCCCCAGTTTCTAATTGGCGCCCCGTGCTGAGCTGTGTGCAGAGGATCACATGTCCATTTCAGATCTGTCTGGCAATGATGCCTTGTCAAGTACCACCGTGTTAAGCGCCTCTGTGGCTTTATAAAATAGTTGACCTGGTATTGACCTGTTTTGTGTCACTGGAGCTCAGAAGCAGTCTCTCTGGTTAAATACTTATGAGTCCCATGACAGATGATAATAAAGATTACAAAGCATAGCCAAGCCTAATGGCTCCCAACTGGCCCACAGTACAAGGAGCACTTCCTGTCAGAGAAGCATGGGCGAGCCCCTTCAGGGAGGCCAGGTCAGGAGCAGTGACTCCAGAGTTGCTCTGTGACAACCCCTTACCAACCCCTAGCCCTCCAAACAAAGTCAAATGGTCCTTCAGGGTCAACCCTACATTTTTTTTCAGAAAATAAACCTTTCCTTACTTAATTCCCAGACCCAAAGGGGGCTGATACAAATTTCTACAGGTAAAAACCTCATCTTTATCATCTGAAATATCTTACCAGGAATTATCATTCTGTGCTTGTGATTGGACAGGGGAGGTTAAGCACCAATCCTGCTCCAGCCATAGTCAAATAAGGTGAGCACATGAAGAAAAGAGAAGCTCTACAGAGACACTTAGATTAGATAAAATCAACATTCACTATCACACATAAGACAGGAAGTTTACCAGAGATGACAGGAGAGGACATTGGGGGTGCACATTTGGGTGAGCTAAGAAAGGTTGCTAATATTTTTAAGTGCGTACTATGTATCACACATCAGTTAGGTATTATATATCTTCTATCCCATTTAAACTTTTTCTTATCCTTAGAGGTAAGGTATTATTTCTCCTTGTCGTAAATGAAGAAACTGATGCTCAGTGCATTTCTGTTTTGGTTTGGTTTGGCTTTTTTTTTGTTTTTGTGTTTCCAGCGTTATTAAAGTATAATGTATACATATATTATTAAGGTATAATGTATACATTTAATGAGTACAAACTGATGATTTGATATATGTATACATTGTGAAATATTCACTAAAACCCAACTAATTAGCGTACCCATCACCTCACATAGTTATCACTTTCTACTTTCTGTGTCTGGTGTGAGTTTTTTTTTTTTTAAGATTTTATTTATTTATTTGACAGAGAGATCACAAGTAGGCAGAGAGGCAGGCAGAGAGAGAGAGGAGGAAGCAGGCTCCCTGCTGAGCAGAGAGCCCGATGCGGGACTCGATCCCAGGACCCTGAGATCATGACCTGAGCCGAAGGCAGTGGCTTAACCCACTGAGCCACCCAGGCACCCTGGTGTTAGTGAGTTTTAAGTAACTTGCCTCAATGTTGATTTCCTTTGGTGCATAAAGATTAAGTTAGATTATGCAGGTACGGTCTTAGAACTCTGGATATAATGCCTAATATATGCTGTTTTGTGATTGCTCAGGTTTTCACACCTTGAAAAGTCTGTGACTATTCTCATTAGCTTTTTGGAAGATACCTAATGGGACAGCCAAGATAGGAACCTGGGTCCAGGAACTAAGCCTCAGAGCCTGCTGATTTTTCTAAGGTGGTTTTGCCTGTTTGTTTGTTTATACTAGCCTTCATTCTTTGAAATATTATGAGATGACTACCAGGAAACAAAGGCATGTTTAAAATGCAGGATCAAGAAAAAGAGGAATACATTAAGACCAGGCCAAGAACTCAAAAGTGGAGACCATCGGGAGATGGGCAGTAGTGATAGCCAAACCGCAACTTACTGAGAAGTGAGTTTCCTGGGCACCAAAACAGAAGGACATATGATGTGTTACCAGCTTTCTTTGTTCAGGAGAAAGGAAGTGTGTCAATCCCTTAGAGGAAGTAAAGTGTAACCTGAAATTTTTCACTAAAATCTATTTCTCATGTGAAACATCAAATAGAAGCACTGCATGGATAATGTCCTCACCAAAAGAAAATTTCTTGTATCATAGCTTAGTGAAAGCCTGCAAGGTAACAGAGCAAGGTTCAGGGAAAGTAGCCTGTTGGTCACCAAGCAAGATGGCTGACAATGTCCTTCATATGATCTGGTTTATCAAAATATGAAGAAGAGAACATCTAAAAAAAAATGAAACAACTTGTTAACAGTCCTTCATAAAGATTACTTTCTTAATGGAAGATACTAGAGGGGTCATTCATGGTCTGCCCCAACCTCCAACTCTCCTTCCCCTAAAGAATCTTCTGCATCCCACCTGCACTCAGTAAGGGAGGTAGAAAGGGCAGACATTTCATCAGATGGCCAGAGACCCACGAGGCCAGAACCAATCAGATTTTTCCCCAGGAATTTGAATCTAAAGCTCCATTTGGAATCAGGAATGTTCTAAGGGCAGGGGTGGGAGACACTATGATGGCCAAGAACTTAGGTTGAGGAAAAAGAGAGTAGACAGCATACTTAATCAGGGAAAGCCAGTTGGTAAAGAGCAAGGTCACAGCACATCTACACAGAGAGACCATACAGCTCCTGAGAGAGGGACTGTGATCATATACTCTCCTCAAAGGCTGGCTTGGATCCAAAACCACTTCCTATTTCCAGACCTGTCTATGATGTGAGTCTTATTTTTTTAATTCGTGGGAGAGTCCTGGATTCTTATAATAAACTCCAATTTTCTTGGGTGAGGGTGAATGGATCTTTAGTCCTTGCAAATAAGTGAGCCTGAAGAGAACACAGACTTCTAGTAAGAGCTGAACAACAGACGTACAATGTTCCAATCTCTAGGTTGCAGGCACAGTGATGTCAATCCAATACATGGAAAATCAAGAGCAGATGGCATGATACACAACATCTTGGATGAGTCCAAAGGCATTACGCTGAGTTAAAGAATCCAGCTGTGAAAGATCACACGCTATATGACTCCATTTATATGTCACCCCTGACAACACAAAATGGTAGTGTCAGAGAACAGATCAGTGGTTCCCAGAAGTTTCGGGAACGGAGAGTATGAATACAAAGGGATGGCGCAAAGGAGTTTTGAGAGTGATGGAGCTAGTCCATATCCTGACTGTAGCTGTGGTTGCACAAATCTATACCTGGGTATAAAAACACAGACTGTAAAAAGAAAAGAAGGAAGAAACGAATGAAGATAGGAAAGAAGGAAGGGAGCTCACCAGTGATGATCTCTCAAGTAAGATCACTAAAGAGAAACTCAGCCAGAGCAGAAGGAGGGCCAGTTCTCAGTAAAACTGGTGTGGCATAGGCTTTCCCCCATGCTCTTAGCCTTTTCTTTTTATCCCTCAATACCTCCTGCTCTTCTTTCTGGTCAGCACTGCCTTCCCAACAAAATCAAGTCAAAGAAATGAACAATCAAGGTGGAATTTCAGATATCAGTCAAGAGATGAGGAAGGTTTGATAGCCAGGATCAGAAGGTCTTGCTATCCCTCCTAAAATCACACTGTAAATACAGAAAATCCTCTGTTCTTCCTATAGGTAATCTTAGTATGGGAAGAAGCAAGATAACCCAGAAGCAGCACTAAAACTTCTGAGGGATAAAGAAAGAAAAATCTCTAAGCAGAAAACAGACCAAATATAAAGATAGAGAAAATTAAGGCAAAAGCAGCTCTTACTCTAATCAGGATGATTAGGTCCAAGATTTGGGGTTGGAGTTATGGGTGGAAAGCATAAGCCTTTGTCTGCCCTAGCATAAGCTACTGAGGGCTTCCCAGTGAGTCAAGAGAGGACCCCCAACATGGTCTGGCACAGCTTCCTGGTGTGAGCCAAGAATGGCACCTTGTTTTGCAGCCATTCTCCACACACACATTTCCTTCAGGAACTTTGCAGGGAAGTATAAGTGGAGTATGAACATTTCTGGGTTCCCTAACCAAATGTCCTCAAAATGTCATCAAAACCTTGCCCCAAAGTATTATTTCCAACAATGGTGTCCTGTTGCTCTTGATACCTGGGGTTTAGCCCAGTGGCTTGGCATAGAGCACACAGCAAGTAACAAACACTGATGGAGTGAGTGAATGAAAAAGAGGCAAAGAGAGAAAGGGAGTGAGCAAAGGAGAGAGGAGGGGAGGGAAGAAAGAGAAAGAGGCACAGCCCAAGGCTTACTCTCTCAGGGAACACGCTGCATGAACAGGACAGTCACTCGGCACATATTTACCGAGTGCTGTGCTGGAAATCTTCCTTTCACTTCCACAGATTGCCTCTCCAGCTCTGCCCACCCCACTCTGAGCCCCGGGAGGCCAAGCCCTATATAGACTGCCCCAACTGGGTGCCCTTGCATGCAGGCGGCTTCGGTCCCTGAGGAGCACGTGCAGGAGATAAAGGAGGGAGGTGAGTAAGAGCAGAGAACTGATTTCCCTGCTCCCTCTCTAAGGGGTTGCCATGGGCAGGCTGCAGCCCTTGAATAAAGTAGCTGTTCATACAGATCTATGTCTCCAGTTTCAACTCTCTCCCTCTTGCCTTCATACTTGGGGTAGTAACAGCTCCCCGCTGTTGCTAATTCACGGTACTACACTATACCTTCTGGTTTCCTGCAGTCTGCTCACACCTTTGGGAATAATCACTTTAGAAACTTTGAGTTACTTCTATTTGAGATCACGAACTGCTTTCTACTGGGACTAACTGATATACATGCTCCCTACGTGCCAGGCACTATGCTAACCTCTGGGGTTAGCACTATGGATCGGGCATAGGTCCTGTAGGAGCTGATGGTGTAGGAGGCAACAGATGTGTAACACCAAATTCTAATGGAGACTGGAGTATACAATGAGGGAGCTATGAACTGGGTAGTGCTTTCCAAGCCAACTCCTGAAAATTAAGCTAAGATCTGCTTCTCAGCAAAGCAGGGGAGAGCTCCCTCTGCGCGCTACAGAAAATTCAGAGATGATGCTTGTAAGAGCTCATCTTGCTGAGTTTTTTACTGGTCCCTGGAAGAGTAAGGAATGACTTATCTGAGACTTCCAATGTGTAGTTGCAGAAAGAAGAGCAAGTTCAACATGGAATCTTGCTATTTGATCAAAACTATAAATACAAAGAACAAACTGATGGTTGCCAGTGTGGGGGAGGGCAGAATGGGTGAAGGGGAATGGGACATAAGACTTCCAGTTATGGAATGAATAAGTCGTGGGAATTCAAATCATAGCATAGGAAATATAGTAAATGATGTTATAATAGCATTGTATGGTAACAAATGGTAGCTACACTTGTGAGTACAGAGTCAGATATAGGTAGGTTGCCTGGGTGGCTCAGTGGGTTAAAGCCTCTGCCTTTGGCTCAGGTCATGGTCCCAGGGTCCTGGGATCGAGCCCCACATCGGGCTCTCTGCTCAGCGGAGAGCCTGCTTCCTCCTCTCTCTCTGCCTGCTTCTCTGCCTACTTAAGATCTCTGTCTGTCAAATAAATGGAAAATAAAATTAAAAAAAAAACTATATTGGATGCCCAATACCAGTGTAAAATTGTGTTAACTATATTCAAATGAAGAAAGAAAGAAAGAAAAAGAGGGAGGGAGGGAGGGAGTGGAATGAGGGACAGAGGGATGAAGGAAAAGAAAGAAACCTAGTGATACAACCGATTGGATTCTTCAGATTCTCCCACTAGCTCATCACAATCCTTTTAATCAGTTTTTAGTTTCTGATTACCCTTAAGTGGGTTTTTTTGTTGTTTTGTTTTGTCTTGTTTTGCTAATTTCTTAACTTTCTGATACAAGAAATATCACAGTACTTTTTTCGGTAAACAAATAGGGTTTCATTTTTCTCATATGACAAGAGAGCTTAAGACGGGCTGTTGCTGATTTTGTTTCAGAGGTTCAATGTCGAGGACCTGGATTCCTTCTATGTTTCTGTTCCACCAACAGCAGCATTGTTAGATTTTCCTCCTCATGCTTGCCCCCTCCTGATCACAAAATGACAGCCATACCCTAAGTATCACAGACAAGTTCAAGAGGGGAAGGAGGCAATAGGTAAGCTTGCCTCTTCTGTCTGTACCTTTTATCAGGAAAGCAACAACATTATCAGATACCAAAGCAGACCTCCCCTTGTGTCTTACTGGCCTGGAATAGTTCATGTGATCACCTCCAGTTATAAGCCATGCTGGGAAATTTAGAATCTGGCTTTCATTTTGTGCTTGGTTGTTCTCTTTTCCTGTTCCTACCATTACCAAGTTCATTTTTCCCTTCCTTTTTGTATCTAGCAGTCTCCTTTTACTTGTTCAGGAAGTCGCTCTTCTAGCTCACTAAAGAAATATTTCTATTTTCTCTGAACACAGTACCCAGAGGAAAAGCTTGGACTGACAGCTCTCAGTTATCTTCTAATTTCCCTCTTTGTGGGGAGGTGTTGGTATGTCCTGACCAACAGCAAAAACTTTAGCTGTAATAATCGTGTAGAATAAAAGAAAACCAGTGTCAGTGTATTTGAAATAGTAACAATCACATCCTGAAGGATCTAAAATGTGACTTGAACAGGGTCTTCAGATAAGTAGCAACAAAAAACCCACCTCAAAGAGAGTTGGAAAGAAATTCTGCAGGTCAGATAGAACTCAGAAACAATGGGAAAGAAGAGTGAGAAGACCACAGGTACCCAAGCGAGCTATCCACTAGCCATCTGCCACCTTACATGGCTATTAGCCTTCCCGCCACCAAAATGCAGAGGAGACAATGGCAGAAGGGTCAAAAGCAGGGGCTCTGGAGCCACACCCTTGCACCAGCACTTCCTAACACCCTGATCTTTGGCAAGTTCCTTGGGCAAGCTTCCTCAGAAATGATAATAGTACCTACCTCATTGAGGGATGAAGATTAAGTGAAATATACATATAAAACATCAAACAGTATCTGGTTCAATATATTACACTGCTCCCTCTCCAACACACTCACACACACACACACACACACACACACACACACCACCATTACAAAGTTATTTGAGGGGATCGGGTTGGACACTAACAATGTCCACTGTACATAAGCACTCAAAAATGCTAGTTCTCATGAGGGTGCAGCTGACAATAAGCCACCCCTGCTCCGCATGAGGAGAGTCAAACTGAACGAATTAGAAGACTTTCTTCATGAGAGGATTTACATCAGTAAGACAGGGAGCAGTAAATAAAAGCAACAGATTAGTGCAATATTACTAAATCCCATCATTTAGATTCCCGCCTGGCAGATTTAATAAATGAGATCTATCTCTTCTTGGTGGATGCACTAGCATAAGTACCATCTAAATCAGGTCTGTGGAGAATCAAGTGACCTGATGGATATATATCTTTTAGCTCAATAGCAGAAACGCTTGGAGGATTTAGAGGGATTTGTGCCAGGAATCGGAGAATGTAATGTTTGTCTTGAATTAACTAATTTTTATAACCAATGGACTGTGAGTGATATTCTCCTGCCAAAGTAGATTTGTGACCTGCCTGAAGTACCAACTATGTTCCAATTTATACAGTAAATCTATTTGGTAATATGAGGTGCTGCGGCAATTTTAACCCATCAGTAAAGATGGAAATCAATTTATTTTCCTTAGTATTGACAACAAGCTTTGTAAATAAAACAAGAAAAGATGGTGTTTCTGGGGTCAGGCCAGCATTTTGCTTCAACCTCTCCTACTTTGTGGCTGCTGACTGAGGGCAGGTGTTTTCTCCCTGGAGATTTCACTCTGACACAAGACCAAGCCAGCTACGCTAGGGCCACTAAGCTCTTCAGTTGCTTGGAAGAATGGGGTCTTCTTCAGGACAGGCCTGTTGTTGGGTTGATACATAGGAACTGAGCTTTTAAAGTCTGTCTGGTGTGGCCACACCCTATCTTACCTGGCGAAGGAGCTGGGCAGACTTTGGCATTCCTACTTTATAAACAAGAAAAAGGAGGCTCAGATACAAAGGATTTGCTGAGGATAAAGGTGAGACTCAACGTCTAAGTCTTCTGACAATAATCCTGATTTTTGTTTATGAATCCACTAAGTAATTTAATGGTTTAATCTCTGTGTAAATGTGCCCTATCTTCTGGGAAGATAAGAACAGGAGGTCATGGAGATAAGTAGGAAGTTGTAGAGGCAAGAGGAGGGGCTCTCAGGTAGAGTGAACAATGCAAAGGCAGTAAGGCTTGCAAGAGTTGGGTGAGACTTCCTCTTTCTGCTGAGATGAAGAAGCCAGAAAAAGCATCACTCCTGCACTTACAAAATACCATTTTACAAGGCCAGACAAACAACACATACAAAACTTCTCTTGAAACCATGAAGGAGTTGCAGTGATAGGACAAGCAACTAACCTAAAACCTGATGAAAGACAGACACTGCAAGGAGAGATGATGAGCCCTGAGCTCCTGCTTATACTGGTGTATTGGACAGTGAAGAATTTAGCTAAAACTATTAGCACTGATAAACATTGACTAGGAGCTAGCAAAGAAGAGTATTTATAACTTTTTGATGAAAGTGGATCTACAGGAAATCCACACGTACTTGCAGTTTCTTCTTCATAGACCTCATTGGGCACTCACAGAAAAGTCTGGCATGAGTCCAAAGAAAGCATCCCCTGTGCTACAGGGATGTGGGAAGGAAATAGGAGCTTCTGCAGGAAATATAAGAAACCGAACCCTTATCCTACTGCTTTATCTCCCAACAGAACAAAAGCTTAGCTTTAAACCTTTGAGGGGAGAGCAACACACATTGTCACCCTTAAGGCATGGAAGGAAACCTACTCCAGCTGAAGGAAGAAAGTAGAAAAGAGCTCTGGACTCCCAGGTGAGGTAGGAATGCTAAGCCAGAACTTCCTCTGGAGCTGCAGAAGCACTGAGAGTACCACTGTCCTGCGACCCAGACACATGAGCCCTATCTGAGACTGTCTAATTAGGATGACAAGGAACAGGAGCACCTGTGTGGCTCAGTGGGTTAAAGTCTCTGCCTTTGGCTCAGGTCAGGATCCCAGGGTCCTGGAATCAAGCCCCACATGGGGGGGGGGGTGTCTCTGCTCAGCAGGGAGCCTGTTTCCCCCTCCTTATCTGCCTGCTGCTCTGCCTACTTGTGATCTCTGTCAAATAAATAAATAAAATCTAAAAAATAAATAAATAAAAATAATGACAAGGAACATGTCTCTACTCACTACCACTTCCCAGGACCAGACTAACAAGCAGCAAGTGACAAATAATAATCAAATATCACTGAAAGACTTACACAAATATGGAGAGAGACTCTCTCTGAGGCACAACTCAAAAAGAATATTGAGACCTGAGTGTGGAGAAGACATTAAGAAAAACCTTTTAACAAACTAGCCCCCATTTTGAACACAAAGCAATGCCATAGGAATTTTAAGCCTACAAGGCACTGTGGCGACCATGAGAGCAACAAACCCCAACCCAATTAACTAAAAGCCTAGCAGAAGGAAAGGCATGCTCATTTCAGGCACAAAAACAAATTTTAGATTACTCTGTGCTAATTAAAATGTCCACCTTTAATACAAATACAAAAAAGAAAGGAAAATAATAACTATCAAGATACAAAGCCAAAAAGAAATTGGGTACATCATATTAAAAATGCTTAAAACACAAGACAAATTTTTAAAATCTTAGAGAGATCTGGGGGGAAAGATACATACAAGGGAACAAAGATAAGAATTATGGGAAACTTCTTGTCAGAAACTAAGCAAGCTGGAAGACAACAGAGTGACATAAAGAGTTAAAAGAAAAGGGGAAAAAAAACCCAGCAAAATAACCAGCAAAAATATCTTTCAAAAATTAAGAAGAAATACTTTTTCAGACAAACAAAAACTGAGAGAATTCATTGCCAGCAGGTCTGTACTATAAAAAACATTAAAAGAAAACTTTCCGGCAAAAGCAATGGGATACTAGACAGAAATGTGGATCCACACAAAGAAATGACAAGTTCCTGAAATGGAATAAATAAAGGTAAAGATAAAATTAATTTTTTATTTTTATGGCTCTAAAAACAGTTGCTTGTCTAATGTAAAAATAGTAGCAATGCACTGTGTGTTTATATCATGTGTAAAACAAAATATATAACAAAAATAGCACAAAGAAAATGGAAGCATTAAGAATACACTGTTGTAAGGTATAGTATTATTTGAAGATGGACTCTGATTAAATATGGATGTATGAAGTTGTACACTGCAAATCCACTGGCAGTCACTAAAACATTTAAAATACAATATATAAATAGTAAGCCAAAATGGAATCATAAAACATATTTAATTCAATAGCACACAAAAAGAGAAACATTTTTTAAACAGATGGAGAAAATGGAAAACAACTATCTAGATGGTCAATTTTAAAGCAACCACAGCAATAGTCACACTAATTATAAGTGGTCTAAATTCACCAATTAAAATGCAGACATTGTCCAATTGTATAAAAAGCAAGACCAACTATAAGCAAAATATAGTCAAAATGAAAGAATAGACAAATTCACAACTATAATTGCTTCAACACTTATCTATCAGCAATTAATAGAATACGAAAACAGAAAAATCTGTAAGAACCACCCTGTCAACTAACTTAACTTAATTGGCACTAATAGGATATTTGACTGAACAAAAGTAGAAACATAGTCTTTTCAAATGAACATAGACTATTCACTAAGAAAGGCCACGTTTCAGACCACAAAAGAAATCTTAACAAATTTTAAGGAATAGATGTCATACCAAGTATGTTCCCTAATATTAGTGAAATTAAACTTAGTGAAAGAAGGATCCCAGACAGTTTAACTAGAAACCTCAGACACAAGATTGGGAGGAGAGTTCAGAGGGTTTCTATGCTGGTCTCAAAGCATGCACTGCACATGCAAATACAGGCAAAAGCTCTATAATTCACCTGAAGTTAACACACACAGTGAGAAAACCTATTTTTGGTTGTCACATTCCTTCTCACCTGGCAGGAAATACCTATGTTTTGCTTTGACTTGAGATGTATATACAGAGAAAGGCGGTGAAATATAGGCAGATATCTGGGCATCCAAATCCAGGGCCTCCTGCTGATCATGCCCTGCTCTTTCCTTGCCTGCATGAGATCACATGGTGCAAGCAACACTGTGTGATGATTCAATCCTCAGGCTCAAGGACTTAGAGAGCTAAACTCAATACTTATTCCACTGCTCACTAGCTATGTGATTGTGGGTATATTACTTAATCTCTCTACACTTCATTTGCTCATCTTTCAAATGGAGATAGCCATTGTATCTCTCTCAAATGGATTTTGTGAAAATTAAATGGAGATGATAATACAAAAGTACTTAACACAGAGTATATAGACCATAGTAAACTCAGTAAAGATAGCTATTGCCATTATCATCCATTATTATTATTCCTAGGGAAGAAATCCTCCAGGGAAGCTTTCCATAAGACCAAAGCACTTGCACTGCTTAGAGATTATTTAAATTTGGAAGCTGGCAAGAGGCATAAATTCTATACATAGGAAGAAATTAAAGATGCTGTGGTTTCCTGTCTTCTTCCTGGGAAGGTCAGGGAGAATAAAATGGAGCCAAAATTTTGAGCTGCCCTTATATAGACTCCCTCCCAGAAGACCCAGTCTCATCCCAAACCTCCTAAGTTGTTTTCTCTACCTGATTGTTGGTGCTTGGAATTCCTTTACCTGGAACCAAACACTGTCATTTCACAGAAATATGAGTTAAATATATACAGTGTCAGAATGGGTGATACAGTATATTATATGCCTATTAAGGTAGAAAAGCAGGTTTTCTATAAGAGGGGAAAATGTCTTATTTATATGAAGCATGGGGAATTAGAAGGTCCTCACTGAAAGAGGAGATAGTACCTCCTGAAAGCCCCCTGAACCCAAAGAAAATAGGCAAACAGAGAAAACTAGAAGGATCCTGGGAGACACACAGACCAGAGGTCTATAAAAACGAGGCCTCAGATCCATTTGTTAAAATCACCTAAAGAGTGCCTTAGACTTCCTGACTCCTAGGGCTCCAACCTATATTGACTGAATCTGAACCGGTTGGGGAAGGATGATCGGATTTTAATAGGTGGGAAGAGCCAGATATGGGAATCACACATCAACACCAACTTTTCAACTTTACAGAGGATGAAATTTGAACCCAGGGTAATGCAGTCAGCTTGTCCAGGGTCATTTCACAACAAACTTGGCTCAGCCGTAACCATGGGGGTGAGAAAGCGGTGTGAGCAGGCAATGCCACTCACCGTCCCGCCTGCCCCTAATGGCCCACCCAAGCGTTCAACACGTGGATAATGTCACTTTGCTGTGATCCCAGTCTCGCTACGCTACTAACCATGGTGACACCTGTGTCGGGATGGGTAAGCTAAGCCCCCTTTTCCATAAGTTCCACTTCTTGGTTGCACCCTCAACTTTCCTCCAAACAGTAGACCTGTCCAAACTGCAAATGTAACATTTGGTCAGTCACTGGCAGTCATGATTGGAGCAGCACACACTAACAAGAGCAAGTAGCAAGAGGCCAAAAATGAATCTAAAGGGAACAAAGTGACCTCTAGCCAACAAGAAAACACAGGCCAATAAATGCAGAAAATCGATAAGGTGAAAATGGTCTGTTCAGGAAAATCAATAGGGTGCAAATCAGCTGCATTCAGCCCTGTGGCCTTGCACCTGGCTCCGACCCCGAAGTTGAACCACATCATTCCTGCTTCCCAAAGTAGTTCTTTACTCCCACCCAACCTCCTCCTCCCAGCACCTGCTTATTTACCCAAATGTATATTTCTCCCTGAAATGCCCGAAATCTTGTCACTACATGAAAATGCCCTTTCTTCATCCTCCCGTGGCCACCGCTCTTGTCTAAGACCTCCTCATTTCACATCCAGGATATTTCCAGAACCCACTCACTCTGCCTTCATCCTGTCCCTGACATGGCATGCAAACCTCAGAATAATCTGCCTCCTATCACTCCCTTACAGAAGTCCTCTGCCAACCAAGCACATCTCCTCTTCATTTCCTCCTTAAAACTCAAAGTTTTTGTTTTGACTGGTGGTTAGAATACTTGTTTTCTTCTCTCCTTCAAAATTCAGCTCTTCCTCCTGCTTTGGGTTGAGCCAAAGTGCGTCTGGCTTTACCAGACCTTCCTAGAATAGCAGCAGCACCCAAAGAACCCTTCCTTCTCTTAGCACCTATGGCACTTTCCATCTGCTGACGCGCTCTCATTTCTACATTTCTACATGCCCACTTTCACTCTTACAGTGCTGGGGGGCAGGGTGAATGGTGGCATTTTGAGAATATTCTAACTCCCAGAGGAAGGCAATATAGAGTGGAAGGCACAATGGGATGCCAGTTGGGGTTTGTTGCCTCTAGTTACAGGGAGCCTTGGGCAAGTGATTGAACCCTTCCAGCTTCTCTATAACACGAGATAGTTGAATGGGAGATCTCTAGGGCTCCTTCTTATTCTAACATTCTAGACTTCTAAGGCATAACTTATCTCTTTTTGATATCCCCCATAATACTTATTAGCTCTTTGCCCTTCATTTTCTTTAACCTCTTAAGATTCTCTTTCCTCATTTGTTAAATGATAATAATACCTTTTTCACAGAGTTTTTGAGAGGGTCAATTAAGATACTGTTTTAAGATACTTGGCACAGTCCTGGTACCAGGTAAAGGCTTTATAAATTTTGTCATTATTATTAAATAGAAGGAGCATATTAAATATCTCTTGGCTAAATGAATAAAAGAATCTTTTAAAAACAACTTCTCTTTGAGACGTACACAAATCTCAAGTAATGTTTATTTGCTACTCAAATAATAAAGCATGTTATCTTTCCTTTTAAAACAGAAAGAGGGCACTTGATGTAATGAGCACTGGGTCTTACAGGGAACTGATGAATCACTAAATTTTACTTCTGAAATTAATAATTTAAAAAAAAAAACACACACACACAGAAGGTATTTTCCTCTCCCTGAACTAGAAATTCCCATGTATAACTGCCCAGCCATGTTGAAAGCAGAAGTTCAAAGCTATTTCTGTAGCCCACTGTGCTAGATGGTACATCCCAGGGAAATGTCCCTGCCCCCAAGATGCTACTCTTGAAAGACAAAGAGGTTGTCCCTCCTCTTTGCATGTGGACCAAAAATCACATTTAGAGAAGCTACTGCTGCTTTAACCTGAGACACGAAAGTGATATTCCTCGAGAATAAGGAACCCCTGCAAGTCAGGAACCCCTGGTCCCTGGCTGATAAGGTATTAAATGTCAGTAAGCTCATCGAATGAATCCTTTTCCTTCCCAAAGCAGAGCTACTTGATGTTCTCTCAGAGTCGGAAGAGAGAGTCAGGCACTTGGTGTTCAAGCAGTGAAATCCAAAGCCAAAGGAGCCGGTCCCGAGGTAGGCCCCCAGGAATGAGATCACACACCCTGCGCTAGCCAGCTGGGAGGAAGGGTCCCAGCTCCTCCCACTGGAGGGTGTCAGGAGGAACCACAAGGTCAGCAGCCCCAGTGACTAAAAGACAAGATAGTTATAAGGAGCCTTGGGCAAGTGCCCAAGTGCCCAACAAGATAGTTGTGCCATATAATAGCACTGACAGAAATGGGGTTAGGCTGCCTGCAACAGAGTAGGAAGCCAGAATACACGGCATTCCAGAATTCTAGTAACCCAGACTAGATTTAGGAAGCGTGGAAACATCCTTCTAAGAAATATAACAACTTATTACGTCCATAGGTGAAAAAGCTTTGCACAATAAAAATTTTTACTGCTGCTTATGAGTCCAAACTTTTAAAGGATTGCTTCAAGTGCCAACAAAATAATAAATAAATAAATAAATAAATAAATAATAAACTTCTTTCTTTTGATGAGATTCCAGTGGGGCCAGAAGGCAGGTTTGAATGTAAGATGTACGGGAGATTGAAAAGGAAATGGACATTTTCAAAAATGCATTACTCAGTAACTAGGTTATAAATGAACAACGAGTCAAAACCAATAGGTAAAGGAATGGTCACATTATTTCTAGAATCTTACAAATGCTTAGTATGCACCCCTCATTCACAGGACACACATCAATCCTGAAGTCTAATCCACGCCAGACCTGCAGGGGTGTGGCTGGACGGCAGTCACAGTGCTTTCCTTCACTTACCCAGGGTCACAGAGAAGGAGGCCCAGACAAGATTCTTGCAGCCTGTCTGCTGGAAGTCAGATGGTGTGGTATCTGGGGATCAGGTTAACCACCATTCAGTTGTGTGTGTGTGTGTTTGTGTGTGTGTGTGTGTGTGTGTGTGTGTGTTTTAATTACCTTGTGTTTTTATAGGGTATGTATATGATATCAAACATAAAAAGCAAATTTGGGAACTTGACTAAAATTATGTGGTGACAAGGAAGATCATCCTGAACAGACATTCAGCCCTCCAAAGTGAAGTCTGCAGGAAAACTAGTGAGTAAGAGAGGGAAATGCCATAAGGAATGTCACATGGCAGAAAAGGATTAAGGTTAGGGCCAAAAGAATGGAAATACGTCATTGTCCTGGCTCTTACCAACTGTAAGACCTCACACAAGACCTTTATAGTCATAGTCACATCCCTTGTGAAATTAAAAAAAAAAAATTTTTTTCTTTCAGGATCTCAGGGAGCAAAGTATAAAGACAAATCAGTGACAGGCCCAGAAACCTGGTATGTAACAGATTTCTGAATCTGTTTTGAAGACTTGTCATTTTTGTTAGCATTTTGTTGTCTCAAGGTGGCCTGCATGGTACTGGGCATGAAACAGGGCCAGCCTCTGAACCCCTTAGTCCCTGAGCCAGGAAGGACCGACAGTGCAGTGAAAAGTCAACACAGAAGTTCTGCGACGGAAGCTGGGACCCAACACACAGGTGTTCATGTCTTTTCACCTGCTCTGGCTATTAACGCACAAGCACTAGAATTCCTTTTTATTTTTATGCAGGAAGCTCTGTGGCGTAGTCACCTCAATACCTTCCACATTCCAAAAGGAGGAAAATTAATTCAAGACGTTAGTCTTGCTTCTATAACAGAAACACCCTCAACAGGGTACTACACCAACCAAGTTCCACCCCAATCTCTGAGTTCACACACACATGAGCCTGTGCGTTTGCACACAAGTAAACCACAATGAAAGTACCCTGGGTCTAGAAGGATGCTGACTTTCTGAAAGAGAAAAGCCAAAGTGACAAGCTTGATCCTGGTGTCTATGAGAATCCTGTTCATGACCAATAAAGATGGTCTCTGGGTATGCCTCAGAAGTGCTTTCAGCAAGACTGATGGGCCTTCCCTCACTTCGGTGTCCAGTCCCTCTGTTGTGCCGAGGCTGCCAGCCAAAGGACCAATTAGTGTCAACTGTGATGTCAACACTTGCCTGGTGAGTCCCGCACCCAGCCACATCTTCCTAACAAAGCTCTGAACTATTTAATTAGGAGCTGCTCTGACAATTCTGTCCTTGTCACATCAGCACTAGATTGGAACGCAAGGGAGAACATTTCCATTGAACCCGTGCCACAGCATTTGCTCTATAAATTGAGATGAGTGGGACTCATTCACCTTGCTAATGCATAGAAATAAGAGGTAATGCAGCTTCTCACCAGATTGCGAGGGAAGGTACAAAGACACAACCATTCATAAAACAAAGAATGTTTTTCTCCCCATCTGAGCAGTGTTTGCTCACGACCCCCGCTTTCTGAGACATAGATATGCTGTCCTCAAGGGTATTGCCTTTAGAGTCACAGGGACCCGAATTTGAATTCTGCTCTGGCCTTTTTGAACTGCCTGACCTTGGGCTAGATTCCTAATTTCTAAATGGAAGTAATTATGCCTAGCTCTGAGGTTGTTATGATGATTAAAACAGACAAAAATGAATATAACTCATTAAGCTTAAGAAATATTCAATAAAGCATCCTTCTTATTACTGGTACATCTCAATGTCCTGTGTTATAAATTAGAAGACTAATTCCACACTGTGGTAAGTATAGTATAACATTGTTTTTATTTGTCTCTCTTCTGTTGCCCATTCCAGACGCTTCTCTTTCCCAACATAGTCACTTCACCAGTCCTTCCATAATGGGGTTTCAGCCACCTCGCCATACATATTGTCCTCCTCTATCAATTCCAGTTTGTGGGTAATTCTCCAAAAACGTGGCTGCCAAGTCTGAAATCCAAGCTCAATATCACAAAGCACAATGGAACTTTTATTCCTCTTGAACTGGACAACTTGCTCACTCATTCAGCCTTGGGTCCCATTAACTTTTCAGTAGCTGTTTCACATGGGGATGGGAAAGGGCCATTCTAGCCCAAGGGCCAAAAAAAGGTGATTTACTTGGAAGGAACCACCTGACTCCACCCTTTTAAGTTTTTATTAAATAGAGACTAAATGAGTAAGAGAGGGAAATGAGTTATATAACTCATGTGTGGATTATTACATTCTTTGAAAAGGTTAACGTGCTTACCACAAAATATAAAAGAATAATCTGCGTCTTTACGGCTGATATTTCAAGAAGGAGATTTGGAAATTTTGGAAGGCAACCATTCCACTAGAGTCTTGGGAGACAAACACAGAATTGGGATGGAGTCTGACAATCAAGGAAAACGAAGATAAGGAGCAAAACTGATCCACAGTTTCACTGGTTTCTCCTCCCCAGTTCAAAAAGAAAAACACAGGACTTTTCAAAAGCTGAAACTGCCTTTAAAAAGCAAGTATGGTGAGGCTTCTTTCTTTTTTTAAAAGATAACACTTTTAAACACTGCCCTTTTACCCTTGAAGCCAGCACTCCTCCTCCCTGAAGATGGCCAGTCAGGACACCTTGCCCATCAGCAGAGAAGGGACATTCCAGCAAGGAGGCTGCAATTACCATGTGATCATATAGCATAAGAGATTTACTGGGAACAAGATCCATTTAGAATGTTTTTTCCTCATTCAATTTGTATCCAGGGCAATAATGGTTTGTTTTTTTTTTGTTTTGTTTTTTTTTTTTTTTTTAAAGCTGGCAGGGAAATCCACACTCCATGCCATCCAAATCTATCTGGCACATCTGCAAAGCCATTACATCCCCACAGAGCCAGGCAGAGAAAAAAGAAGGAAGAGTGGCTTTCCCAGGCTGAGTTTTATTCTCACAAAAGCAGTAACCTGTGGCAAAAACAGAATCTTATGGTGATATCAAGAATAGGAAGTCAAAACTCTCACATACTAACAGAGGGGCATTTCCAATAGCAAGTAAGAAGTAAGCAAGAATTCCTTAACTCTCTCATCAAGAAGGTGAACCTAGAGAGAAGGTAAAATCATCTGTCCCTCCAGCCTGAACATGGAACCAGAAATAGAGAGGCCCAAGTACTTGAAGCCAGGGTCTCTCTTTAAGAGACATAACGTGCAGGCAGAGAATGAATGATACAGACAGACAGGCTAAGGGAGCTGAGATAGAAAAGTGTGACATGGAAGATAGAATTCAAGAAAGATGAAGGAGAAGAGAAGGGGAGACAGAAACTCAAGAGCCCAAAGTGAGGAGAAAAGAAAAGTGGCAAAAGGAAATCAACAGGGGGATAAAAGTTAGAGGAAAGGCTTCTGATGGGCAGGAAATAATGGGAATCAAAATGAAAGGGGAAAGAGGAATGGATTAATGAATGCTGGATGGGCGGCAGAGACACCGAGAGCTGGATGAGACACTGAGGCTGTGTCCTTTATGCATTTCTTTGGGGACCTGGTCATTGTGAAGCATGGTCCATGGTTATTAATGTTTGCTTTCCAAGAGCACTGATTTTGGGGTCAGACTGATCCTGATTCAGAACAAAATACTAACTTTTGAGTTTCAGTTTGTGCATCTGCAAAATGGGGCTAATAACTTGCTTTACCAGACTGGTATAAAGATTAAATGCAATAAAGTACATAAAACTCCATCATGATATATGACTCATAATGGATGCTCGTTGAGTGTTAGTTTCCCCTCTTTTCCCATATTAGGCATTTTATCCTGGCATTTTTCATCATTAATAATTCTCTGTACCACTCTCCACCCCACTGTGGACCTGGATTTTGGATATTTAAGTTCCTTAAGGGCAGAACCTGTGTCTAATTCACCAGAGAATCATCAGCCTCTTGTACAGTATTGACACGAGGTCAATAGGAGCAAGAGAAGAACCAGGAAAGGCTAAAAGATGAACATAACTATTCTACGGCCTTGATTTTCTAGTACTGTTCCAATTGGAAGAATATATGGGTCCATGATCAGACTTCATGCACATTTTTGGGTTTATAAAACTACTTCACATCATATAGCTGAATTTACCCCATTCCACAGACATCATTTCTTCTATGACTTCATCCCTGTAGAAGACAGCCAGCATTCTGGAAAGTAATTACAGTAATTGATACTGGGATCTGTCCTGCCAAATGTTTCCTTAGAATCTTGAAAACACTCCCATCTGTTGCAAAGAGGAGGCATGTTTTCTAAACCAACTTCTGAATGAATCATAAGCTGTGGCAGCCGTCAGAATGGGCCTCCCAAACTTCCAACTGCAGGAAATGTAATTGACCAAGGACCCCAAGTTTCTGCTGGCTCTGACATCCATTAAAATCCATCATGCCATAGCACCAAGACCACTCTTCCTGCTGGCAATGACTTCCTAGTCTTCCTAGGCAATGACTCTGTACAGCAAGGAATCTAAAGCAGGCTCTCTCCTAGGGGACATGGGATTCCTCTGACATGTGACTTTGGCCCAAGGACTCCCCCAGAGCCTCACCAAACTTCCCTAGAACTTCCCTTAATCTTCTCAGCATTCTTAGGTGTTTCCACCCAACCTTTATTTCCTCTCTTCTTCACTCAAGGTCAGACTCGCATCCTGATCTTCTGTCTCTGGCAGATTCTCAGCTCCCTCCCACTTTCTCTGACATTTCCCCAGATATTTCCCTTAATAAAATCCTTCCTTGCCATCTGCTTTCCAGAGGGCCTGGACTGTCACATGAGTCATGCTGGGGCAAGCCTATGGCTGACCTTTAATGTCCCCATCCCAAGCATTTCAACAGACAAGGAGGGAGATATGAAGGAGGTGGGGACAAAAGGATCATTACAAGGCCATCCACAGCAGTCTCTTACACACGCAATGGAACCATATTTTTATATATGTGTACATCTAATAAGACAATAGCTTGCAGTCATGAGAGAGAAGAAGTCCCAGAAGAAGCAGGAAAGGCTAAGAGATAAACATGACTACTCTACACTTAGTGTTCACAAGAGCGTTCCAATATCAAATATTCTAGGTCACTACCAGATCTTGTCTTTGAGCTTGTAAAACATGCTCACATCAGATACAGAAGAACAAAATTCACCTCAATTCCTAAATATCATGTATACATATATACGTGTGTGCGTGCGCGTGCGCGCACGCGCATGCACGCACACATGTGCTTATTCAGGAGCAACAACAGTTAAAGAAGGACATTTTGCACTATTAATCCTTGTCAAGAAAAACAATCTCCATTCTTGAATAGATAAAATAATTGAAATGTTTTAAAGATTTCTGCTCCTGCCCATATTCAGGCAAAGTTTTCTTTCCTTTCGATGAGTTTTTATTCTTAAGAGTTCAGTTACATTCATTCACTTACAGTTTTGTAATTGAATGAGGTCAGCCTTACCTTGATCCCAAAATAAGACAAAGATCCCATCTGAAAGTTTTTTTCACTTCCAGATTACTTCTTGTTAAAATAGATAACAGATGATAACAAGCTGGACAAATAGATAGACATATAGACAGTCTCATGATTTTAGAAATCTAGTCCATAAACTTCACATCATTTCCTTCACACCATAACCTGAGACCCTAGCAAAATGCTGGACATAGAGTCAGCGCTTAAAAAAATATTTGTTGAAAAAGTCTCAGCCTTGATCCTCATGAAGGCTTTGATACAAACAACTCACAGAAGATTCTCTTTGCATCTCTTTTCTATAATTTACTAACCCTTTAAACAAGGCGTACTAAAAGGACTGAATTTGCCGCTTTCATAGTGCAGACCATGTAAAGTATGGAAAGGGAATGCCAAATACCCACATGGGAACTTCAACACTAGCTGGTTAACCCTAAATAAGTCTGTGCAAATACGGTGGTTCAAACCCCTGCTCAACCACCTTTGGAGCTCATTACGATGTGATACGTTCAAGGATACTCTCTGAGCATCTAAGAGGTTCTGGGTTTGCCTCTGTACCATTGCTTTGACTCTGAAAGATAAGCCCGGAAGCAGAAATTGCTTGCTGCCCAACGGACAGTTTCATTGAGGCCACATACCCAGGTTCAACCCAGTTGAACAATGGGGCTAAACTCTAAATGAAGCAAAAAGTTGGAGTCTGGCCCAAACAGTCCCATGACCTAATCACTAGTACTTTTCTGATGTAACTTTGATTATCAAAGGAATACTATTTTTCAGTTGCCTAGCTTTGATAAAAAACAAATCTTTTTGAATAACAAAGATGACCCTCAGTATGATGATTTTGTTTCTTTTGTTGTCATTTTTTTTTCCTCCCACCATTCTTTGTACCCCTCCCCAACCAGGTCATTGCTATGAAGTCAGAAAATCTTGATCCTCATAAATTCATTCAAAATGTATTTATTGAGAACATACTACGTTCCAGCCCAGAAGTCATGTTCTGTGAAGACCACGAGGAGCAAAATCACCACACTTTCTGCCATGGTTAGGGCTTTAAGTGTGGGAGGGAGATGGTCGGTAATAAAGAAATTCCACAAATCAATACCCAATTATAGATTAAGAAATGTGCTACAAAGAGCAAGGTGTTATGAAGCCTCCCAGAGAGAGTAACAGAGGGAACTGAGTTGTGAACCATGAGGAAGAGAGGGGTAGATAAAAACTGGGTCTGGGTAAGAGGAATGGTTCCAGGCAGATGGAAAAGGAGGAAGGAACACAGAGCATTTCAAGAACTAGAAGAATGCCACAATGGCTGAGCCCCAAGCATGAGGGGGTATACAGTGAGATGAGGCCACAGAAGGAAGCCACAGCCAGACCAGCAGACCCTTGCACACACTGTGGCTCTGAAGCTTTTCTCTCCTTGGGCTTTTTTTTTTTTTTTTTTTAATCCCTTCAACCCCAGAACCCAGTGTCCTTGGAGTTCCGTCAAGCTTGCATCTGACTCAGCATTGCACACTCTCCTCATGCATTTTAAAATCCTCTCTCACTCCTGCTCCTCGCCATGAAAACACCCAGGCTCTCATCCTGGGCCAGCTTACAACAACACTTACTGTAGAGCCCCAGTCCCTTTCTGCGATTAGCTCTGCCTCCATCACCCTGATGCTCTTTCAATGTGAGTGTCTTGTTTCTCTTTTCCCTCTCTTAGCTCAAATGTATGCTCAGATCCTCCCCACTTTGTTGCTGCATTAAAACCTGGCCAGAGCCCAGTGTATAATCCTTCCCAAAGATATCAGACATTAAAAGGGAAAGCAAGGCTTCTCTGGTGTAACCTGCAAAAAGGAATCCTCAGGCAAGGTTTCCACGGAGTGGATTTTTCAGGGAGGGAGGATATGGTGGGCACCACATTTCTGGGACTCCTTCAACCTGCACATAAGCACCACTGTACATATATACCTACTACTGCAAATATGTAAGAGAGGTGGTCATCCACAGTTGCATTCCATAAACAAGTGGTCCTTAACCAGGAGTGATTTGGACCCACAGGGGGGTTAACAGCAATGTCTGAAGACACTGGTTGTCACACTGGAGCTGGGAGGTGATGCTACCAGCAGCTAGAGGCAGGGAATGCTGCTAACCTCCTGAACATCCTACAATGCATAGAACAACCCCCAAAACAAAGAATTATTTTCCAATGGCCCAAAATGTTAATAATGCTGAGAATGAAAAACCCTGCCATAAACTTGTCCGACTTTGAAGTGCTAGTTCAAGGTCTGTACCCCTTATTCTTGATTAGTATCATTAATTTACTATAATTAATATCATTTGGTGGCTAACCACCTCCAAAATGCATTCACATAATTATTGCCTATATTTGTATGTATTTTTGCTGATTACAGTTTCATCCTTCTGGTCTCTCCAACTTAGACATATAAGGTCTTCAAGTAGATGATACTTCAGTATACTTCGTGCACGTAGTAACCCAGTAAGACCCGAGCAGCTGGCATCCAGCCATCTTCCTCTGTGTTGGCCCAGATGATTAGATTGTTGAGAAGTCCTAGGTCTTCCTTTCACTTTGCACATTCTCCTTATGCAGGGGATGAGACTACTGCAATGGGGCCAGGACCGCCCTTTGTAGAGGCAGACCAGGGTCTTTAGTGGTCAAGATAGAATTGAACATGCTATAGTGACACAAATCTCAGAATCTTGGTAGCTTTAGAATGACAAGATTCTTATTGCTGGCCAGCTGGAGGTTCTGTTCCTTCTAGTCATTCAGGGTCCCAGGCTGATGGACACTCTGCTCTGTCAAGATGGGGCTTCAGGGCTCACTGCAGGGGGAAAGAGACACTAAAGAATCATGCCTCAGCCCCAAACTGATAGACATCATGTCTCACAGAACTCAGAGGCTAAGAATGCTGGCATGGCTCACAGACCAGACACAGTTATATAACACCATCTAGACTAGAAATAACAGCAAGAGGACTAGGAAATATAGGGGAGCAAACAAAGTATTAGCTGAGTTTGAATTCCAGCTTTACCACTTAACAATCTGGGGTGAGTTACTGAATTTCTCTAGGCCTCAGTTTCTTCATCTGTAAAATGTCATTAATATTAAACAGTTACTTTGTGGGAGAGGTCGTGAGGGTTAAATGAAAGATTTTACATACAACTGTGAGATAATAGAACGTATCTATATTCTCTGCTCCAAGTTCCTGGCACAGAGCTCCTAAAATGGTTCTGAAATTTCCTATGGGATAAGACTACCAGAGTATCTCTTGTTCTAATGAGGCATCTCTGAGTGGCCTCCTGGGTGGCTCCCCAAAGGCAGTTGGTCACCAGAAAGAACAGCCATGACTAGAAGCATGACGTTTAGCTCCACTCCTCACTTTCCAGAGATGGGAGAGGGACTGGAAGTAGAGTTAATCACTGAACATGGCTACATGAGGAAGCGTCCATAAAATTCCCAGTAGCATGGGTTTGGGGGAGCATCTAGGTGGATGAACACATCCATGTACCGGGATAGTGATGCATCCCAACTCCTTGGGGATAAAGCTCCTAGGCTTGGGATCCCTTCCCACAACCTCACCTTCTGTATCTCTTCATCTGGTTATTCATCTGTATCTTTTATCACATCCTTTAATACGTGTATAAGGAAGTGTAAGTGTTTCCCTGAGTTCTGTGAGCTCAGAATTTGCTCTAGCAAAGTAAACCCAAGGGAGAGGCTTGCTGGAACCTCCAATTTGTAGCCAAATTAGACAGATGGATGCTTTGCCACCCTACCAGTGGGGACATACTACTTGTGGTTAGCATCTTCAGTGGGATAGGGCAATCTTATGAGACTGAGCCCTTAACCTATGGAATCTGATACTATCTCTGGGTAGGTAGTGTTGGAATTGATTTTGTAGGATGTCTAGCTTGTATTCAAGAATTATTGGTATTAGGGAAAGAGCTTGCACATACACATTAGAATGGGGCTCAGAACACTTTAGAAATCCATGGCACACTTCAGGTATACAGTATGGACACAATAAATGAAAACTTCTTCTGTTATTACAATGATGACATTAAGGATAATGTTGTTCTTGGTCTTTGGGCCACCAGCATGTGTAAGTCCAATAGATCATAATGTAAAGTGGACCCAAAAAATGTCTACTCCCTGACTGTCTTTTTTATCACTCTGGTAACACAGTGATTTGTCAAATTTTCTTTTGTATCCCTGAAAATAAATAGTTTTACTGTTTGCTCATTCACCCAAAGTCATTTTTGATACCTACTGTATCCTAAGCACACAGAGTTAAAAATAGTTGAAAAATAGTTTAAAATAGTTAAAAATAGTTAAAAGCATGCAGAGTTAAAAATTGTTAAAAATTGTTAAAAATAGAAAGATGAATAAGACCTCAGTCCTAGCCTTCAAAAGCTCACCATCTGGGAAGGGGGACAGCTGAGGTCTATGGAAGCTCTGGGACATCACCCCATGGTCAAGGCAGGCAAGAGTCAGGTCACAAAAGGTAAACTGAAGTTAACGGGGAAGTGGATGGTCTGGACAATGCAGAGCAACTTACCCAAGCAAAGAACATTTGCAAAGGAAGAGAGAGAGAGCTTGGAACATTCTGTCATTTAGCCAGACGGCACACAGTGATATGATCAAATATGATACTGGAAGAACCTATTTAAGGGTGTATATTAGTCAGGCAGGGCTGCCCTAACCAAATACAAGTGACTGGGTGGCTTAAACAACGGAAATTTATTTTCTCACAGTTCTGGGGGCCATAAGTCCAAGGTCAAGGTGCGATGATCCTGAGGCCATTCTCCTTGGCTTCTAGAGGGCCACCTTCTCATTGTGTCCTCACGTGGTGTTTTCTCTGTGTCATATACATCCCTGCTGTCACCTTCTTTTCATGCAGCCACATTAAGTCAGGGTCCCACCCTTATGACTCCATTTAACCTTCATTATTCCCTTAAAGACCTCATCTCCAAACAAGTCACACTGGGAGTTAGGGCTTCAACATATGAACTGTGGGGAGTGGGGGTAGACACACACAACAGTGGGCAAGCTTGGTGGCAGGCCAGCCAGAGACGTGAAAACTAAGTGGTAAGGTGAAAATGGTGAAAAAAAAAAAAAATGGTGAGGCCTGCCCTGAGTTAGTGGGAGTAGGAATGAAGGAAAGGGGAAGTCCCTGGAAAACCAAGTTGGCAGGATTGACGAGACACAGCACCTAGCTAACTGTGGAATGACTTAGGTAACTGAGTACGGAATGATCATGCACCGAGGTGGGGTGAAAGCAGTATGTGGGGGGTAAGTGAAGAGCTCCCCTCTTCACTGTTGGCTTGGAGGTTCCTGGAGGACATATCAGTGGAGAAATCAAACATGGAGTAGATATGAGGTCTGGCTCAGGAAAGGAATCTAAGCTGGAAATAACAGATTTGGGAATGGCTGGCATGGATAATGGCTGAGTAAGGACATGAGAGTGGATGAAATCACCTGGTTAAAAGTAAGGAGAGTGGAAAGAAGAGGTGGACAAAATCTAAACCTCAGAAAGAAATTATTTAAAGAGCGGATGGAATAAGAGTTGCTTGTGAAGATGCCTGAGAGAAAAGAACCAGGGAAGTAACTGAAAAATCAAGAGTATATGAGGTCACGGAAGACAGGAAGGAGAGTTTCAGGGTCAAATGCCACCCAAATATTAAGAGTGTGGCCTTAAACATGAATGCAGCAGGCAGATACAAGTGACCCTCATGGGGACAGTTCCAGCACAGCAGGAGAGGCAGGAGCCCCGCCCAACGGTTGGTGCAGGGGTGGTGGGGCAGTGGTCACAAGGAAGGGGTGACCTGAGTAAACAAACCCTCTCGATTTGCTGCGTGAAGGAAATGACAAGGAAAGAATGGAAACTAAAGGGGAACTTAGAAGCCAATTAAGGGTCTGCTATTCTTCATGTTAAAGACTTTATAGCACATTTATTGGGAAAAAAAACTGAGCATAGGAAAATGATAGCATAAGGATTCCAAGGAAGCAGGGAGTACAATGCAGGGTCCAGATGGAAGAAATGCACCGGGCATTAAGAACCTTTCTCATGGACAGATTAGGTCCCTGAAGTCGAAAGAAATCAGCAGGCTGAGGCTCCTTCTCTCTCCCAGGTCTTCGCGTTACCACTTCTGCTTTACTGGAGCCTTTATTCAGACATCAAGCTCTCCTTTTTCAGGACACACATTTTTCCAGTTGGACTCTCATCAACCAGCCCTCTGGGACTTAACACAGCCCCTAGTGCCTAACAGTTGCAATAAACATCTCCTGAATAAAAATCTAGGAGTGTGGCCTTAAGCCTGTGCAGCACAGACCTTGCACCTTCCCATGGATGGTCACCAGAGAACAGATCATGAAGAAAAGGCAGACACACACTTTCAGGAAGGTCTCTGGGAAAGATTCATTATTCACTCTACAAACATTTACTGAGTGCCTAGTGCTGCCTTCAGCCATAGAACAGATGGCCCAAGGCAGCTGATTTATAAGGACTCCTGCAAACTGGAGGATTCCCTGCTCCCCACAAATGACAGCTCCGTGCCTTCTACACGCACCCATCTGCCATTACTGGAGCCCAGATATTCTCTCTGAATCCCCAGCATTGAGAAGCAGATCACTATCAATTTTTCTTTCTGTCAACAGGAGCTGAGGAATAATTATGCCCAATTGACATAAGCAGCTCCGATTGCCTTCAGAATTTGGCCTGAAGCCCAATTATATTTCTCTAGCTTGTGCCACAGAACATGAACAGTACAATTTGTCTTATTTCCTTCTCCTGCTTTTTAGAATATTCAAAAAAAAAATTGGCTCCAGTGAAACCAACCAAACATGTTCTTTAAGAATAATTTTGAGCCCGATCTATAAGCCAAGTTAATATGATATATATTCTGAGAGAAATTCAGTTGAAAGCATTTAGATATATTATTTTTAAATTATATGCACATGAGTAAAGTATACTGCACACAAATAATTTTAAAATGCTGTTGCTAGGTTGAATATAAATTAAGGTTGTAAATGCATACATGCAGGGACACACACACACACACACACACACACACACACACAGTCCCACATTCACCCCTGAGCTGTTTTGTAAAAATTATTTTCTAAGCTGATTGTTTGAAATTTAGATTACAATGTTTCCACAGAAAATGCCACAGATGCTGGGCAGCTTCCCAGGGTTATCTCCAAAAACCAACTTTACCTATAATGTAGATGAACCAGGTAGGACTGATCTGATTCTTGGGGAGAGTGGAATATGTGTGAGGGGAAGAAAAAGGTCAGGGGACCATAGGATAGAAAAGAGATCAGCTCCATCTAAAACTCTGCATTCTCTGGTTTCCAAACCCCCCATGTTGCTCTATTTCATGTTCTGGAATCCTTTTTCCAAGCTCAGACCTGCACTTGATGTCAAAGTCTCCATGTACCAACTGTGCTTGTCCTTGTCCATGACCAAAATCTGCACTCCATCAGAAGCACAAATCCTACCCCACGAATGGACCAGCACTGCCCATGTGCTTATCCTCAGGACCCCACTTGTGATACCAAGTCCAAAGGATGGTTTGTTTGGCACATTCAGTGTATGCTTCCTCAGTCTTGCTTTCCTTTTTTTCAAACTGTATTAGATACTAAGACCTAAAATCAGAAGTAGAGTATAGGTGTTACTGGCACTCACCAACATCCATTTATCTTCTGACCATACTTCCCAGCCTTTGTAGTCAGTGGGGCTACGTAGCTGCCTCTGGCCCATGGACTGTGAACACAAAGGACATGTATCTTTAAGGCTGAGGCAAGAAAAGCTCCTGTGTGTGTGTGTGTGTGTGTGTGTGTACTAGCTTCCTAGGGTTGCTGTTACAAAGTATCACAAACTGATCAGGTTAAACAACAGAATTTATTGCCTCAGAATTCTGGAGGTCTAGGGGCACCCAGGTGGCTCAGTCTGAGTGGAAGTGCCTGCCTTCCGCTCAGCTCCTGATCTCAGGGTCCTGGAATCGAGCCCTATATCAGGCTCCCCGCTCAGTGGGATACCTGCTTCTCCTTCTTCCTCTGACTCTCTGCCTTCTTGTGCTCGCTTGCTCTGTCTCTGCCAAATAAATAAATGAAATCTTAAGGGGGAGGGGGAAGAATTCTGGAGCTCTAGAAGCTTGAGATCAAGGGATTGGCCAGACCATGCTATCTCTGAAGGTCCTAGGTTAGGATCTGTTCCAGGCTCTGTCCTTGCCTCTGCCAGTGCTTTGTCTTAAGGCAGTATAACTCCATATCACCCCATGGCATTCTCCCTGTGTCCATGTCCTTCAGCCCAAAATTTCTCCTTTTTAGAAGAACACCAGCCATAAGGCATTAGGGCTTACATGATGACCTCACTTCAACATGAATACTTCTGTAAAGACCCTATCCCTAAGTAAGCTTACATTCTCAGGTATTAGGGGTTAAACCTCCAACATATCTTTTTAGAGGGACACAGTTTAACCCATAATACAATATGATGAATTCAACCCACTAGAAACATGGAAACCTGGTCTTAAGACAGCAGAGCTTGGATCGCTGACTCCCAGACTCCCAGAGGACTTCACATGTAGGAGAAATAAACTTTTGTTAAGCCACAGGAATGTGGGGGCTGTGTGTTGTCACAGCAGAGGCCAGCCTAACCACCTAATGATACTGGAATATTTCATGTAAAACTCCAGATTTCTTCCTTGGGAAGATCTAACTTACCAGACTTGCATCTCAATGGCAACAATTGGCAAGCAACCAAAGAGTAGCAATTTCCCTTAGACTGAACCAAATGCTGCTCCACAGACCCCAGGTCACTGCAGTCCCCACTACTCCCTGTCACTGCCCCACAACCATTTTCCATTACATGTCTTATTTTTCTTACTCTCCCCTCCTTTATCTGAATACATTACCTGCCCAGCCTAAGCTTGTGAATCTGCCAACTCTGCTCTACACTGGTCCTATTATTCAGAGCTGCCTTTAAATTATAATCTTTGTATGTGTTCTCAGTAGCCCCATAGAGAGCTGCAGGTCATGCTAGCAGAGTAAGTCCTTTCTAGCTCAGAGTTCATAATAACCCATTTGCCTGTTCACTTTTAATGTAGAGACATAAACACATTTCAGGGCCAATTTCAAATGTATGTTGGAAAATCATCATAACATCAAAAACAGAGCTTCATACCTATTTTCAAAGCTCATTTTTATACTCATACCAATTCTAACAAGTTAGAGGCAGAAGAAGTATTACTATCATCTCTTTACCAATGAAGCAATTAAAGAGTCATGAAGCAGGTAATACAACAACAGTCCCAGAACTGGCGATTGGCAAAGGTGGGACAGAATGTGCAGCCCGTAGGACTCAAAAGCAGTGTGCTTGGCAACCTATGGGTCTTCATTTCCTCACAGAAAAGTGAAGTCGTTAGACAAGAAGGAGGGGTTTCCAGACTTAAGTTTAGCCGTGTAAGTTTAGTCAAAGCTCATGTGAAAGGGCCAAAAGAACGTAAGTGGCTCCAGCTGACCTAGAGGCGAGCTCACAAGACAGGGAAGTGACACTGGGCTACCAGCATTTTGACTCAGGAGAAAACACAATCAATTAAACTTTCAGCTTCTAAAAAAAATTGCCCATTTTCTTTTTAAATTACCGAATATAGTAGATATATCCACATCAAAAAGATATATCCACATCCTAATCCCCTGAACTTGTGAACATTAACTTATATGGTAAAAGATTGAATGTTACCTTATTTGGGAAAAGGATCTTTGCAAATATAGTTAAGTTAAGGGCTTTGAGATGAGGAGGTGATTCTGGATTCTCTGAGTGGGCCCTAAATCCAATGACAAGTGTCCTTATAAGAAACAGAAGACACACAGGGCACCTGGGTCACTCAGTTGGTTAAGTGTCTCAGGTCCTGATCCTGTGGCCCTGGGATGGAGCCCTTGGACAGGCTCCCTACTCAGTGGGGAGTCTGCTTCTCTCTCTCCCTCTGCCCCTTCTCCGGCTCATGCTCTCACTCTCTCTCACTCTTTCTCTCTCAAATAAATAAGATCAGAAAGAAAGAAAGAAAGAAAGACAGACAGACAGACACAGGAAAAGGCCATATGAAAACAGGGGCAGAGACTGGAGCTCTGCAGCCACACACCAAAAAATACCTGAATCCACCTTCTGGAAAGGAAAGATTCGGGGAAAGATACTCCCCTAGAGCCCCCAGGGGAAGCATGGCCCTGCTGACACTTGACTTGGGATTTATGGTCTTCAGAACTATGAGAGAATAAATTTCTGTTATTTTAAGCTGCCAAGTGTGTGGAGATTTGTTACAGCAGCCAGGAAACTAATACATCAAGTAATGTGAAAAATTAAAAAGCCCATACTCTACCTGAGCTTTACCACACTGCCAACACCATTCCGGGGCAGAGGAGCAGAGATAGGATCAAACTGAAGGATAAGTGGGGGTGGAGGAGGTTCAGAGAGGAGGTGAGGCTCAGGAACTCTCTGAGGATGTCTTACACCTTGGCTGGTCCATGTCTTAAATCCATTCTTCCATCAGAGTTAAAGACACTTTGTGTACAGATATTTAGCCCTTTATTCTCAGCTCCAGACTGTACAGGAAATTGCCAATTATATTTCTACCAGTTCTCTCAGAACTTTTGGTAATACACATTTTCATTTCATAATATTCCCACGTAATGCTGGTTTGTGGAGATAAGCCTCATGGTCCTCAGAACCTTTCCCAGTTTAATCAGACTTCTAAGAAATATATTTAATATTTTTCTGAGTAAAAATAATAAATATGCATAAAAATTCAAACAATAGGTCAGTGAATAAAGTGGGAAATGAAAACCACCGTAACAGGAGTAGGGGTTGGGGTGGAATAAAAATCAAGGGTAGATATTGCTCACATTACTGATGATAGCAACCAATGATTTTATGGTTTTACGGGGTCATTTTGTATATCCATGCCATGACACAAGATCTACATCAAAATGACTGAGCCAAGATGAATCTTGTATCAAGATACCCTTACAAAATTGCTCTGCTTTTCCCATTGAACTATATATTCTTCCTGACCTGACAACACCCAGAAAGTCCCTTAAGAGTTTTCCAGAAACTCTTAAGGGATCTTTGGGACACAGTTTGAAAAATGTTGGGTGTGATGCTCTTAAAATGTCTCTCCACTTAACATTCAGGAAATGTGTATAGATGTGGGTGTATTTAATAGGCAGTCATAAAATAACACAATACAACAGAAAGCTATTGGAATGCATACCCATAAACCAGTAAATGCCTGCCAGCAATCAGAAAACTAGTAGTTTCTGCCTCTATTGATACTTGTGATTGCAACTTAATGATGTTTTTACTTAACTGATAGCAGCTGTCTCCATGAGAAGCTATTAGCACATTAGGCCTTTATTAAGACTGGCAAAGTAATAAATAATGTTCATGACTTCTCTTTTGTTCACAAGGTTAATTGTTGTTTAATAATATTCTTGTGATGTGTTAAGAGCTCTCAAGGAATTATATATGTAAACCACTTAGCTAAAAAAAGAAGTCTTAGCAATCTACTAATTTACAAAGTCGTTGATAGAGTTAAGACATACCTGGTGGTAACGTACTGGGTATTATGATGATTATCCAGGATTTTGCATTTATTCTAATTTTTTTTGGTTTAAATCAACAAATACTTACTTGGCAAAATACTAACCTAGAAATTCTGGGAGGTACAAAGTCATATAAGATGCCACCAATATTCTCAAGAAATGGTTGAATGTTGTTTAGGAAGAAACTACATACATGTTAAGTCAATCATTAAAATGAACTATATTCAGGGGATAGAGAGCGAAAGCTAATTCAGTTTGGTTATAATATATAATCTAACTATGCATTGCTGTATTTAGTTTGCTAAAACTTGTTAAGAAATTTTCTTAAGTCTAAGGCATTTGTTTAAGCCTCTGTTACTTGGTTACTTAGCTACTTACTGCCAAACACACCCCAACTTACCTAGGTGTGCTCCTTTAGACACCACTCTCCTCTGAGCAAGATGGGACCTGAGAGATTAGTCCTGCCAAAGAGGAGGACAGACCCCAAAGAGAAGAAGGGATTGACCAAGATAATGTGGTGGCAGCAAAGACTGGACCTACCAGACCTCAGGTCACCCAATTTTTCACTCCTTGAGGCTTTAAAAAAGGGTTTTGTCTGTGCCAACATTGCCCTTACAGTTTGCCCAGTTTGGACAGAACACCCCCAATCCCAGCACACCAATGAGACACAAAGGCAGAAAGGAAAAAAATATGGTGGTGGCGGTAATGATGAAGAATGAGGAGGAGGAGATGAAGAGAAAACAACGATTTAGTGAGAACTGAAGACAGCCTAGGTGCTCTACAAACACATCTACTGTAAGCTTTATATAGTATCTCTCCAAAGCATGGACCTGAAGTAGCCTGACTTCACAGATGAGGAGACAGGGCCGTTCAACACCCAAGGTTCGCAGTTAATGGCTGCCAGCAAATGTGAAATCCCAGACTGGTCGGACTTCAGGGCCTGGACGCTAAGCCACAACACACAGAACACAATGGGCTAGGCGACTTCTGGAGAACCTGCACAGCCCATGAGTCTGAGACGGACCAGACAGGGTCACGGGACGGTCCTTTCCGCAGGTGGCTGAGAGAACTCTGCCGAAGGGCTGATTGCTAAAGCCCCCAATGGCTTTCCTGACGTTCCTGCTCTCCGTGGTACATTCAGTAACCAAGACAATCATCTCAAGTAGGAATTCCAACGAAGCTCGGAGCAAGTTAATTAGCCGTGCTGCAGACACATTAAAACTCTGGGAGCAGTTACCATAGTAGGTAACCTTGCATGTTTTACAAAGTGTGGCGTTTTCATTTCAGCTCATGTTGAATAATGAATAATTTTCCCTGCCCCCTGCCAGACAGTGAATGATGAGATGCCCTTCGGTGATTCAGTGATGTTGAATTAATCGGATGATAGAATATCCACATCTTTCCCTGGGCCACCAACCCGTTCCTCTATGATTTTCCTCTCTTCCCATCTCCCTCTCCCGAAATTCTACCACAGACCTGGAAAGGAAATGGCTGCAGAGGTGGCAGCTGCCACCCCGCCCTGTTGGAGGCTGGCCTGTGTGGGAATGTGGATGCGAGGCATTCCTGGCATTCCTGGCAACCCAGATGGGGTGGCACCAGCCAGCAGTCTCTGTTCAGCCCACCGTGAACCCATCTTGCCTGAGGCATCCCACACCACTGCCTCCAGGGGAGACAACTGCAACACCCTTAATGTCACTCTCCAGCTCCTACATAATTTGTCTTTAGAAAAGTCACATGTTTGGGACACCTGGGTGGCTCAGTCAGTTAAGCATCAGACTCTTGGTTTTGGCTTAGGTCATGATCTTATGGGTTGAGAGATCAAGCTCTCTGCTGCTCAGAGGGGAGTCTGCCTGAGGATTATCTCCTTCTGCTCCTCCTCCCCTCACAGCTGCACTCTCCCCACCAAACACAAAAATATAGATTTTTAAAGATTTTATTTATTTATTTAAAGATTTTTATTTATTTATTTAAAGATTATTATTAAAGATTTTATTTATTTATTTGACAGACAGAGATCACAAGTAGGCAGAGAGGCAGGCAGAGAGAGAGGGGGAAGCAGGCTCCCTGCTGAGCAGAGAGCCCGATGCGGGACTCGATCCCAGGACCCTGAGATCACGACCTGAGCCGAAGGCAGAGGCTTTAACTCACTGAGCCACCCAGGCACCCCACAAAAATATTTTTTTAAAAAAGAAAAGTTATATGTTTATTTGCTTTTACTTTTATTTCCCTTCACTGAATGTAAACCCCATGATAGCAGAGACTGGGTTTTGTTTACTGCCGTGCTCAGGAGACAGAATCTACCACAGTGCCTAGCACGTCAGAGGAATACAATACTGTTTGCTAAATGAGATTTCCTGGGGAGGTAGAGGAAAGAATCAAACCTCATCCCACGTAGCAAGACTTCACCCAGTCCCCTACTAGACATCTGTCCTCTGAGGTAACCCTTCTCCTTTTCCACCCAGCCTCCACAAATGCCCCTCAACTGTCCCAACAATCTAGAAGAGTCCTGCTACCAAAACAAAGCCCAGGGCTCCCCCCTCCACCTTAGAAATCATTTCAGCTAAAGACAAAACAATCCAACCATCAATAGACAAGTGACTAAGTAAATTAGGTACATTCATAAAACGGGATGCTATGCAGACATTACAAAGAATTTGGCCAATGATAGATAGACAGACAGATAGAGAGGAAGGACAAGTAATAACTGAGAGGGGCACCTCGGTGGCACAGTTGTTTGGGCTTTTGGTTTCGGCTCAGGTCACGCTCTCAGCATAAGATTGAGCCCTGTGTGGGGCACCCTGCTCAACATGAAGTCTGCTTGGATTCTCTCTCCCGCTGCCTCTGCCCCCCCCCATGTATTCACTCTCTCAAATAATTTTTTTTAAAAGTATAACAACTGAGAAATATTACTTAATGAAAAAAGCAAGACACAGTACCACAGGTATAGTATGATTATATATGTGAAGGAGAGAAACAAATACATTTATATTAAAATTTACTTAGTAGATCTTTGGAAAAACATGTTAGAAACGGTTAATGGTGGCTGCCTGTAGGGTACAGAACTAAGAAATTGTGGGAAAAGAGACATTTTAAAGGGGTTTCTTGGTACTGTTTGAAGTTTTAGTTTTGTTTTGTTTTTAAGATTTTATTTATGTATTTGACAGAGACACAAGTAGGCAGAGAGGCAGACAGAGAGAGAGGAAGGGAAGCAGGCTCCCCGCTGAGCAGAGAGCCCCATGCGGGGCTCGATCCCAGGCCCCTGGGATCATGATCTGAGCCGAAGGCAGAGGCTTAACCCACTGAGCCACCCAGGGGCCCCAAGTTTTAGTTTTTGAGGTGTAGCTCAAAACCTTCTAGAGTACCTAATTTTTTTGTATGTATATCAAATAAACATAATTATAAACTAGAGGAAAGAAAAACATGTGGGTGGGCAGGCAGACAGATAGCTAAGCAGGCCATCAATCAACTTCATCACACCCCTGGAAAAATTCACCCAACCAAACAGGAATATCATGCTTTGGGGTGTCTGCTGAGAACACAGACTTGAATCTTCATCCTTCCATTTTCTGCAAGAATAAAGCCTTCAAGTATATAATGGCACCTGTTGGATCCCAAGACCAAAGAAACTCAATGAGCTGACAATTAACTTAAAAATGCATTTTAATGTAAGTTATTTAAAGGTAACTATGGGATTGGTCTACCCAGAACTTTCAGTTCCCCCAGCCATTCTTTTCACAGAAAATAATTTTTTAAACCAGAATAAATTAGCTTTGCGATAATAATAGAATGTAATGAGTGTTTGGAAACATGTTCTACTTATCAAAAAACTCTCCAATCACATGAACTTGGTTCTCTGGAATGCATTTCTCACTGAATTATTTATTATCTGCTGGTCCTTTCGCCGGTCTCCACCACTTGCTACTACGTCCTATACAGTTATTAGGTCAATTGTTGCAGTAAGAGAGCAAGAGCTAGGATTTTCTGTTTTTGTGTTAACCCCCTGGGAGAAATCCCACCTGTCCTTTGGAGGGTACTGTGAACTCTCTTGACGGGTGAGGGTGTTGGCTCTCTGCCAGGGAGACTCCACGGCAGCTGACAACCACGTGTCGTGGCTGACCAAAAACCATGCTCCAGAGCTACTGAGGGACAGTCAGGAATTAAGTCTGGATCCAAGAAACATGCAGCCCTGGGCAATCCTCACCTCCCACAGATTCTGCCAACTCCCTTATCTATACCTGCCCCAATACCTAAGCCTGTGCCTATACCTACACCTGTGTCTACACACATACTTCCCCTGGACCAAGATATCTATACCCTCTCTCTTTGACTGAGTTAGACAATAGACTGAGTGTTTCTGAGCATAGATAAAGAAGGAAGGTAGTGAGTTTCGTTCCTGAAAGAAATGAAGTCCTTCTCTTAGTGATTCTGCCCTATTTGGCAGCATCAAGATCATGGTAGAAAGAACAGTTCCTTTCTGACTACCAAAGAACCACCAGGACTGGATTTATACTTCTAAGCCAGCTAAAGGGAGGAGGCTCTGGTAAGAGCTGAAGGGCAAGCTTGCACTAGCCAATCCTGGATAAACCAGATTAGATTGCCCGGGCAGAGGTGGGTGATTTAATAAGCATGGCAACCAATCAATCCTAAGTTCATATCTTCATAACTTTCTATTTTGCATCTTCCTGGAATTAAAGAAAAATTGTTAATGTAATCAGCAAATTCCTAGATCACTGACAATCGTAGGGGATAAATGAACACAGTGGCATTTTAATTTAGGGGCTGATTAACTAATAAAGGAGGTGTTGTTTAGAACGGAATGATTCATGTGTCTAGCCTTGTAGCTTCGCTCCTCTAATTTAAGGCCTAGACAGTCACTTACAAATCACTCAAGACAGAGCCACTTTAAACCCTTATCAGTCATTCACACCTAAATGTGAATTAATCTATTTTAGATTAAAAACAGTTTTCAACAGGACAAAGAAGGACAGAGAACATGGTCCTGGCTGTTTGAGGGAGATGGAAAGGATGCCACCATACAGTGGGGTAACTGGAAGGGAAAGACGGGGAGGACAGAATCAGCACCAAAGACAAATTCCAGTATTTCTCTTGGGTAGCAGGGCTCTCAAGCAGTGGAGAGCTTTGCCCACCTCAAGTGCCTGTGTACTCTATCCAGTGGCAGAGAACATGGTGGTTTCCTCATCTCCCTGTTCATATATTTATCTTTAGCTCTTTTTGTATAGAGGAGACTTGTCTAAGGATATCAGCCAGATGCCCAAGCTCTAGTTGCTCTTGGACCATTCCCATAACTAGCAGCAGAATAACAAAACTTCACTCTTTCATAGGAATTATTTCAAAGGAATTATTTCACAGGAATCATTCTCTCAAGTTTCATAGGAATGATACTCTGTTTACAGGGTGTCACCTCTGCCTGGCCATTCCCTCTTCTTCCTCTTCTTCTTCTTCTTCTTCTTTTTGTTTTTTTAATATTTTACTTATTTATTTGACAGAGAGAGAGAGAGAGAGAGATCACAACCAGGCAGAGAGGCAGGCAGAGGGAGAGGGAAAAGCAGGCTCCCTGCTGAGCAGAAAGCCTGATTCGGGGCTCGATTCCAGGACCCTGAGATCATGACACCAGCCAAAGGCAGAGGCTTAACGCGCTGAGCCAACCAGGCGCCCCTCCCTCTTCTTCTTAACCATAGTAATATCCACCTTGAACATCCTTACTATACAATAAACATAGAATTTATAATGGTCTATCAATTCAGCCACATGGTCTATTATTTGCAGCTTCTTGATAAATGGGTCCTAAGGTTAATCATGGCTTTATTAAGAAAGTCATTTGACTAGAATCTAGCTGTTCCCATAGCCAGATGCCTAACACTTAGGGAAAGCTGAACATCACCATGGGGGGCTAAGTCATGCCCCCCCCATTAACATATTGAAGCTCCAAGCACTAGAATGTGACTGCATTTGGAAACAGTATTTGTAGATGATCGAGTTAAAATGAACTCATTATAGTGGGCCCTAATCCTAAGACCCAAGGCTCTATTGGTCTTATCCCATGAGAACCAGGTAATTTAGCAAGTTAGAGCCATCCCTTTTGCACACTGTTCCAATGACTCTAGGTGAAACTCTTTATAATCCCACAGAGGAGGTACTTCAGCTTTGGGAATCACTTTTTGCCTTTTCACTCAGATACCCTGACTGAGTAGAAAGTGTACGATGAATGACCAGCAATGTCTGCTGCAGGCATAAATAAGACAGGGAATTTGCCCCTCATGCCTATGGATTTGCCATGCCTGGACTAAATGGTGTCTAGCCCTTCCAAACTTAAAAACTTTAAAATTTCCTTCTCAGGGCACCTGGGTGGCTCAGTCAGTTAAGCACCTGCCTTCCGCTCAGGTCATGATCCCGGGGTCCTGGGATGGAGCCCTGCACCAGGGTCTCTGCTCGCCAGGAAGGCTACTTCTCACTCTTCTTCTGCCTGCCACTCCCCTGCTTGTGTTCTCTCTCTCAAATAAATAAAGCCTTTTAAAAAATAAAATAAAATAAAAAATAAAATTTCTTTCTCCACAGATCCAGGGTTTCTTATTATTGCCTTCATTATCACTTTTCGCCATTGTTGCTGCTTTATGCTACTCACTCTTGATACACCTGCTCTTTCTTTTTCTTTTTTTCTCTCTTGTCTCTTCTCCAGTTGCGATGGTTAATTTTCTGTGTCAACTTGACTGGTTCTAAGGGATGCCCAGACAGCTAGTAAGACATTATTTCTGGGTGTGTCTACGAGAGTGTTTCTGGAAGAGAGTCGCATTTGGATAGGTAAACTGAAAGAGTAGCTTGTCCCATCAGTGCAGGTGGGCATCATGGAGGGCCTGAGTAGAACCAAAGGACAGAGGAAGAATGACTCGCTCTCTGGTTGAGCTGCCCTTGGACATGTGTACTCACGGCTCTCAGGCCTGACCCCAAGACTCATACCACTGGCTTCCCTGGTTCTCAGGGCTCTGGGCTAGGATTGAATCACACCAGCAGCTTTCTTGGTTTCTCAGCTTACAGTTGGCGGATCATGGGACTCTCACCTCTGTAATCAGGTAAGCCAATTTCTTATGATAAATGGAGCCTCTCGGTGGCTCACTCAGTTAAGCAGCCACCTCTGGATTTCAGCCCTAATCTCAGGGTATGAGATCGAGCCCCTGCAACAGGCTCTGCTCTCAGCAGGGAGTCTGCTTGAGATTCTCTTCCTCTCTTCTGCCCTTTCCCCTGCTTGTGTGCTCTCTCCCTCTCTCTAAAATAAATTAATGAATCTTTAAAAACAAAGAGACAGACAGACAGACAGATAGATAGATAGATAGATATGAGGATATATATGTACATATCCAGCTGATTTTATTTCTCTGGAGAACCCTACAATACACCAACCTTACCCTGCTCTCTTTTGGTATGCTTAATGGCTTTGGTGCTGATGGAATTATCTATTATAACCATCATCAGCCAATAAAAATTCACTTTTCCTTTTAAGCTGATAAAATGACTAATCACAAGACACTGTCTATAACCTTTTCAGATTAAGCTCTTTGTTACTTTCCTCTATACTTATAGTAGCCTTTTTTCTTTTCTTTTCTTTTCTTTTTTTTTTTTTTAAGTCTCCTAAAGGTTTGTGAGCACTGGAGGTTGATACACTGGAAAAGTGCTGTGATACAGAAAGTTTCTAACACTCAGTGATTGACAAGAGGTAAAGCCACAATCGCAATTTCTGAAGAGGAGGTGATTACATTACAGTAAGCAAAGTCCCATCTTTCTCTACAGCTTCCCGTACATCATCCTGTTTGATCTTTACAATCTTGTGACGCAGGCAGGGCAAGTACCTCGTCGTTCCCACACTGCATTTAGGGCTCAACATCAGAAAGACTCAGTGACTCAACTGCATAGAATTAAAACATTTTGGGTTGTGTCATCTCACCAGTCATTCAACAAATTACTTAATCTCACTCGTAAGGATATTATCATATATGATGTAGATACTCTTTAATAACCATCAAGATCCACCAAGTGAATAGGGTTAAACTTGGCCAGGATTGCATTGATTAAAAACCACATTTAATGAGGCTTTAAACTGTGTCCAAACAGCTTTTCCCCAAAGCGGCAGAACGGCTTCTCTCTGAAGCATTCTCCCTTTTGAGTGAACCATTTTGCTATATAATTTCATGCCTCACTCAGAGGCTCTGATTGCCTCATCAGGTGTGAATCAGACAAATTAAAGAAATAACCAAATTCATTTTGCACACGGTTCCAAATTACTAGGCTCAGAGCAAGAGCCTGTATTTTACTCCACATTTGCCCCACATGAGGAATGGGCTTTGGGGTGACTGTTTTCCTCGCTAGTCGCTAGGAACTCCCCCTTTCACTAGTCTGGTTACTGCCTGTGTGTTGAGTAGTCAAACTCACCATAAATATGCAAACACATGGCCAAATGTTTCCACAGGGAAACAACCAGGCTTTAATGCTTTCTAGAAAAGTAAGGAGATTATCGTGAATTACATGCACTCTATTACCGCCATTTTTCCCAGTCCCTGAAACTGGACTTTTCCCGAAATATTGGCATATAGAAGTAACAAGTTCTCCTTTAGCCTAAATTTTCCTCTGGACCAAAGACTAAAGAAAGCTACACTGAGAGCTCAGAATAGAAAAGGCTTGCTGTGAGAAAGCATGCATCTCTAGGATGAGAAATCAGCATGTCCTGGGCCTCCTGGTTCTGGTGAGACAGCCAGTGTTAGAGGATTTCTGTGGGGGCGAGCAATGAAAGCTCACCTCAGGAGGTGCAGCTGTGTCCTGGTTTAGAACAAGAAATAACAGGTTTGCTCCCTGAAGAGCTGGGAAGTATCGGGAAGAAACAGGAACACGACTATCCTTCTTTCCTCTTGACAGGTGTTACCCAAGTTATTTGCCAAAAGGACAGAGCCCAGGTTTCAAATACGTCTTTCAAGTTGAGATAGCGTGGAGCTCGTTATCAGATTAGAGACTGAAAGCCACTGGGGTGAGGGCTGCTGGGCGGGCCTCCCACAGTCCTGCGTGGGGCTGTCCACCCACACCACTTCGCCAGTGCGGGCATCAATCAAGTGTCTCCGCTGTACCTGCAAGGTTCAAAATAAGGCCTAAAAGTTATCTGAGTAAGATAAGTTTTAGGTCTTATTTTATCAGACTTTTCATCAGATAAATCACTCACCTCTTTAAATCTTTTCCCCTCCTCGATGACATGACACTCTCGTGGTTTTCTCCCATCCCTCTGACAACCTCTTCCTAGTGCTTCCCTCATACCTCTTCCTGTCACTGCCAAACGTTGGAGTTCCCCAAAGTGTATTCCCAGGCCCTATTCTTTATTCTTTTCTCAATCTACACTCTCTCCTAAGTGCCTCCTCATTCATGTCATCATTTTTAGTCCTGTATGCAAACCACCTATACAAAAATGTTTCTCCTCAGAGATCCCTCTTCTTGACTTCTGAATTTGTTAACCAACCACTTTCCTGTTATTTTACTATGGATGTCTCAAAAGCGCCTCAAAATTAACAAAAGCAGAATCGAAGTCTTAATTCAAAAAGGGCCTGACACTTCCTGCATAGATTTTGATCTAGAAGGACAGACAACCACCAATGCCAGGAGAAGCCCTGCTGGTAAGAGTGGACCAGATAAAGCACACTGACCAACCCTCCACTGAGAACACCTAGAAAATCTGGGGAAGCCATTCTACTACACATGTTTGAGGGCACCAGAGAATGCACATGGCAGTGAAAATTACCAGGTGAAGACCTAACAAAAGACAGAAACCCAGAGAAACAAGCCTAGTTTTGGGGACTGCTTCCTCCCTAAGGGAGGTCTTCAAAGTCACACAGAGAAGGCCAAGAGGCAGAGAAACTGAGTAAAGCTTCTGACCAACTCATAAGTCAAGGACACAAAAATGAGAGTTTGGGCCCTGCCAAGGAAAGGAATCCTTGTAAACTCCCCAGGGTTTCGTTTGGGACTCTGTATTCATCAGGTTTCCAGAGTTCTCCAGAGAAACAGAAAATAGGGTATGTATATATATGTGTGTGTGTGTGTGTGTGTGTGTGAGAGAGAGAGAGAGAGAGAGAGAGAAGTTTATTTTAAGGAATTGGCTCACGTGGTTGTGGGGGCTGGCAAGTCCAAAATCTGCACAGCAGGCTGCTAGAGATCCAGGGAACAGTTGATGTTGCAGTTTGAGTTCAAAGGCAGTCTGGAGGTAGAATTCCCTCTTCCTCAGAGGATGCCAGTCTTTTTTTTTTTTTTTTTTTTTTTTTTTTTAAGGTTTAACTGATTGGGTAAGTACCACCTATGTTGTGGAAGATAATCTGCTTTATTCAAAGTCTACTGACTTTTATTTTTTTTTAAGATTTTATTTATTTATTTCAGAGAGAGAGAAAGCATAAGAAAGGAGATGGGGAGAGGAAGAAGGAGAAGCAGACTCCCTGCTGAGTAGGGAGCCTATACAGGGCTGGATCCCAGGATCCCAGGATCATGAGCTGAAGGCAGTTGCTTAACTACTGAGTCACCCTGGCACCCCAAAGTCTACTGAATTAAAAAAAAAAAAAGACTTTACAAATGTGTACTGTTAATCTCATCTAAAAAAATTTCTTTACAGAAACATTTAGACTAGGTTTGACCAAATACTGTGGCCTAGGCAGGTTGACACAAAAAGTTAACCATCATAGATCACATACCACTGCTGATCCCAAAACCATATTGATTCTCAGTAGTCTTAAGAATTTCACATTATTTGGTATAAGGACAAAGTATTAATTAATATTAGACTTTAAAAAGTCAAGGATGTGTAATATAATCTCTAGGATAACCAATATAAAAAGGGTAAAATAATCTTTAAAATAATCTTTAACTTGAGATAATAGGAAGTAATCCCCCAAAAAAGAAGAGATTTTAAAAAATGGAACAAATAAAAAGCAATAGTAAAATGGTAGATACAGGCCCAGATTTTTCACTAATTACCTTCCATGTAAATGGACTAAGTATTTCAATTAAAAGACAAAAACTGACAGGGTGCCTAGGTGGCTCAGTCAGTTAAGTATCTGACTTTGGCTCAGCTCATGATTCTAGAATTGAGCCCTGTGTTGAGATCCCTGCTCAGCAGGGAGTCTGCTTGTCCCTCTCCTTCTGCCTCTCCCTCCACCCATGTTCACACTCTCTCTCTCTCCCAAATAAAATTTAAAAAGATAAAGACCATCAGGATGGATTTTGAAAAAACTATATACTGCTTAAAGAAATAATCTGAATATAATACAGAAAGGTTAAAAGTAAAATGATAAGAAAAAAGATATACCATGAAACCATGAACCAAAAGAAACCAATGGTAGCTATACTGCCAAGGGTAAGTAAGACTTTGGAACAAGAAATGTTATCAGAGTTAAAGAAGATCATTGCACAATAAAAATGCAGTACACCAGAAAGATACAACAATCCCACATTTGCTGCGTGCACCTTGCCACACAGCTTCAGAAAATCAAAAAAAAAAAAAAAAAAGAAAGAAAGAAAGAAAAATAGTCAAATCTACAATTATAGTGGAAGATTTTAACTCACATGTCTCACAGCTAAAATAATAAATAAGAATCAGTAAGGATACAGATGATCTAAACAACACAAATATAACAAACTTTTCCTGATGGACATACACGTAGAACACTGAACTTAGTGACTACAGAACACACATTCTTTTCAAGAACATACAGGACACAATTCAGCAACTGCATTATTAGATATTTACCCTAAGGATACAAAAATACAGATGCAAAGGGGTACATGCACCCTGACGTTTATATCAGCATTATCAACAACGACCAAACTATGGAGGGAGCCGAAATGTCCATTGACTGATGAGTGGATAAAGAATAGGGTAGGGGCACCTGGGTGGCTCGGTGGGTTAAGCTGCTGCCTTCAGCTCAGGTCATGATCTCAGGGTCCTGGGATTGAGCCCCACATCGGGCTCTCTGCTCAGCAGGGGGCCTGCTTCCCTTCCTCTCTCTCTGCCTGCCTCTCTGCCTACTTGTGATCTATCTCTGTCAAATAAATAAATAAAATCTTTTAAAAAAATAAAGAAAGAAAGAAAGAATAGGGTATATGTATTTATAATGGAATATTATTCAGCCATCAAAAAGAATGAAATCTTGCCCTTTGCAATAATGTGGATTATCTTAAGTGAGATAAGTCAGTTAGAGAAAGACAAATACCCTATGATCTCACTCATATGTGGAATTTAAGAAAGAAAACGGGCACCTGGGTGGCTCAGTCAGTTAAGCATCTACCTTTGGTTCAGGTCATGATCTCAGAGTCTTGGGATAAAGCTCCCTCTTCAGGTTCCCTGCTTAGCAGAGAGTCTGCTTCTCTTTCTCCCTCCACTCATTCCCCCAGCTCATGCTTTCTCTCTCTCTCTCAAATAAGTAAATAAGAAGTCTTTAAAGAAAGAAAGAAAGAAAACAGATGAACAAATGGGAAGGGGAAAAAGAAAAAAGGAGAGAGGGAAAGAAGCCAAAAGTGACTTTTAACAGTAGAGAACAAACTGAGGGTTGATGGAGGGAGGTGAATGGGGGATGGGCCAGATGGATGACGGGTATCAAGGAGGGCACTTGTGATGAGCACTCTGTGCCGTAGGTAAGTGATGAACCACTGAATTCTATTCCAGAAACCAATATTGCCCTGTATGCTAATTAACAGAATAAAACCAAAAAACCCACATAAGACATTTACCAAAACTGCCACATTCAGAACCATAAGGCAAATCTGAACATATTTCAAAAAAAAATCAAAATCATATCAGAGTATGTTCTTTAATTTTAATGAAATTTAATTTTAATGAAATTAAGCTGAACAGGGGCGCCTAGGTGGCACAGTCATTAAGTGTGTCTGCCTTTGGCTCAGGTCATGATCTCAGGATCCTGGGATGGAGCCCTGCATCAGGGTCCCTGCTCAGTGGGAAGCCTGCTTTTCCCTCTCCCATTCCCCCTGCTTGTGTTTCCTCTCTCACTGTGTCTCTCTCTGTCAAATAAATAAATAAAATCTTTAAAAAAAAAAGGGGGGGGGATAGAAATAAAGCTGAACAACTAGAATGTCCATGTCAAGAAAATTAAGAAGTATGGGGCGCCTGGGTGGCTCAGTGGGTTAAGCCGCTGCCTTCAGCTCAGGTCATGATCTCAGGGTCCTGGGATCGAGTCCCGCATCGGGCTCTCTGCTCAGCGGGGAGCCTGCTTCCCTCTCTCTCTCTCTGCTTGCCTCTCCATTCTACTTGTGATTTCTCTCTGTCAAATAAATAAATAAAATCTTAAAAAAAAAAAAAAAGAAAATTAAGAAGTAAACTGCTAAATACCTACAGGCTAAAGGGGGCAAAAATCACAAAGGAAATTATATAACCAATATTATGCCAATAGTTTAAAAAATACATATTCAAACCATGCTTATATAAAATATATAACTTTAAAGGCATACAATAGAAAAGAAGGAAGGCATCTGGCTAGCTGAGGTAGTGGAACACGTGACTCTTGATCTCAGGGTTGTAAGCTCGAGTCCCACATTGGCTATAGAAATTACTTTTAAAAATCTTACAAAGAAAGAAAAAAGGAAAGAAAAGAAGGAGGTTGAAAATCAATGCACTAAGTATCCACTTTAAGAAGTTAGAAAAAGAATAGAAAATTCAGCTCAAAGAAACAAGAAAGAAGGAAATAATAAAGATAGGAACATACACTGATGGAAAAGAAAATATATATGATAAAGGGATAATTAAAGAAAATAGTAGTTTTGTTTAAAAGATAAACTCAAAAAAGGCACAAATAATAAATGTCAGGAATGAACAAAAAAAAGGATATCCCTATATATCCCACAAACATTGAAGAGATAGCAAAAAGATATTATTTTTTAAAAAATTAAATTTAAATGAGTTAGAAATAATCTATAAACACACATACAATTTAGCAAAATTAAAATTAATTTTAAAATTAATTAACTATTTAAAAACTTTTCCACAAAGAAAACTATAGGCATAGATAATTTCACTGAATTCTAGAAAATATTTCAAAAAAAAAATACTGCAAATATTCCCATATATTCTTCCAGAGAAAACAAAAGGAAAGATCTCTTCAACTTATTTTTTTAAGAACATCATAATCGTATTACAAAAACTGGAATTATAAGGACATTATAAGAAAGGAACATTGGAGGCCCATCTTCTTTATCACATTGATTTTTTTTTTAATTCTAAACAAATTCTAGCAAATCCAACCTAGCAATGTAAAAAAAATTACACATCACAACCAAACTAGAGTCATTTCAAAAATGCAAATTTGGCTTAACAATCAAAACTCATTCAATGTAACCTTCTACATTAACAAAATAAAGGAGATGAATTAAATCTTGATCGTTTTAATAAACACAGAAAAGGAATTCATAATATTGAACACACATTTTTTTTAAAAAAAACAACTTGTAGCAAACTGGAAATAGAAAGAAACACCCTTCATCTGACAAAGGGTGCCTATAAAAAAACCTAAAATAAAACTGAAGTTCTTAATTATCTATTCCAAATCCACTCCTCTTCCAATCTTTCCCATTTCAGTAAAATGACACCTTTATTCATGCAAATGCTACACCTGAATATCTGAGAGTTTATCAGAGTTCAGGTTCTCTGTCTCCAACCAGCCTCACACCCAATCCATTGTCAATCTATTGATTCTACTTCCAAATATTTCCAGATTTCATCCCCTTTTTTTCATCTCTTTAATTACCTCTCGGTTCCTGCCGTCTCTCACCTGCATTACTACCACAGACTTATAATTGGTCTCCCTATTTCTATTCTTACCCCCTCCAAAGCATTCTCCAAATGCACTTAGCAGACACAGTGCTAATCTGAAAACCTCATTCAGATTATATCACTGACCGTTCAACAACTCCCCAGTGTCCTTGGGAAAAAGTCCCAAATTCCTAACAGGTTGCACATGTCTCCATCCCTCATCCTGAAGCCATTTTCCCCTCACGAAGGACATCACAGTGACTTCTTTGCTTCTTTGAATTTGCCAAGCTAGTGCTCTCCCAGCACCATGTACAATGTTCTTCTCCCACTGCTCATTGGCCAACTCTCACTCAATCCACGGGATTCAGCTTAAATGATATCTCTGCCCAGAACCCATTCTGGCTGCCCTATCCTTCCCTTTTTCAGAACCATATACATTTCCTTCAGGATTCTTATCAGAATTTGCAAATCTATATTATCTTATACTTTCAATTTTCAAACTTCTGTCTTCTTCACTTTAAGTTCCACAAAGGCAAAAATCATGACTTTTCATTTTCTTCGGTTTAATCTCCATTTGTCCTAGTGCCTGGTGCATACTAAACATTCAATAAATCCTTGTTGAGAGAACAAATTAATGAATGAAGACCTCATATACTCCAAATATATTAAAAGTGTGAGCAGCTGTTTCAGTAGATTACTTCCAGCATGCACATTTTGAGCCACCACTGTTAGCAATTGTGACTGTAAGCAGTTCCAGGCATATAACCTTGAGCTTTAGATGAACCTTGAAGCAAATGAGCACTGTCTCTCACTTAGACCCGTGCAATTAATTCAAGCTCCTACAAACCCTTATCTACTGTCATTAAAGTTTGCTACACATGGATCTTATGGGAAGTTACTGAAAACAGGCATAAAAGCAACCAAAAGCAACATATTAAGAGTTAAAAGATTTTATTCAGCTCCAGATTCAGTTTTCTGGCTGAGCAGACTTCAAAGTCAAGTTAAAACCTTCATTTTTGTGGTAAGCAAATAACATTCCTAAAATAAAATAAATTGCGCAGCTGGTAATATTTATTTACAAATGCCCTATGACCACTTTCTAGAAAAGCTAAATGATGGTAAAATTTCAAAAGGCAGCAGCATAACAAAATCTTTCTGTTAAAAATATTATCATCTTCAAAAAAATTATCATCTTTATGCGATAACTGCCGCAAAACAACCTTTATTGGTCTTGCAACCCGCCTCTAACTCCAGAGTGATACAAAATTAATTTGGGTATGACTTTCTATCTCATTTTTTCTAACTGCAAAAAGGCGGTTGCTAATGCTATGTGAAAATACAGTCTGTAGAGGTCCTACATTCCTAATAAACTTAAATGATGGGGTCAACTCCCTTATCCCAGAAAGAAATAAAATCTTCATTTTTCTTCATAGGTTGAAAGACATGGCCAGATTTGGTACTATGATTAGAACCAGTTCTTTCCAGGAATAAACCAAAATCAAAATCACCAGCTGATAATCTGATACAAAAAGGCAGTCAACTCAGGAGAGAAGGAGAAGTATCCACTGTCTAAATTCTCACTTAAAGAAAACAAAGAGCTTAAATAATTATCAAGCTGGACCCAAGGTCACTTAAGGATTACCAGTAAGGGCAACAAGGGCTTTGCTGGTGGTGAGCTCAAACTCCAGCTCCTTCACCTACAAACGGTATGACCCTAGGCAAGTTACCAAATATCACAGAGCTGCAACTCACCCATCCACAGATAACACTGCCTCCTCAAAAGTTTCTTGTGAGAAATTAAATATTATCTGTAGAAAGTACCTGGCACAGAGTAGGAGTTCAGTAAGTGATATTAAGTGGAATGGATATTGGCCTTTCTTTCTACTCCTCCTTTATTAAAAATAGATGAAGAAAAGGAAAAGGGGAACTAGCAAAAAAATATTCTTAAATACTAACGTTCTACCTGGGGATGCTAATACTCCCAGGAAACCTAAAACCTCTCTCTCTCTCTCTCTCTATCACATAGCAACATAGCTCGTCCCAGGACTTTGTTATCCCATATGACCAAATTAACTATCTAATAAACTGAGTGACACCAAATCTGTACTACATTGAGAGGTTTTTGGAATCCCATAGGTTAAGAGATAGTAAGAAAGAGAGGAGGGGGAGGAGATGGGGGGGAAGGAAGGGGAAGGGAAGACACAGAAAGAAAGAGAAGACAGAGAGGAAGCCACCAAATCCATCTGAATTCAAGTTTGCTTATAGGCAGAATGATAGAGGATGGTCTTCTTCCCTCTGTTATATTCCCCACGAAAGCAAAGACCATAGCTGCTTTGTTCACTTCTGTATACCCAGTAGCTAGCATGGTGCCTGGAACATCACAGATACTTAATAAATAATTGTAGAATGTGCAAATGACTAAAGGAATAAGTGCTGTCTATGCCCTGGAGTCATAAATATTCACCCTGCAACCAAGAACTTGAAAACACAAAGGACTGATTTTATGCATTGACTCTGGAAATGGAATTCCAGACATAAGTGTCCCCGGGTTTCTACCTAGTGGCTGTCTCTTAGCCATTTCTCTGGCCCTGTAAAATGGCCTTTTCAAATAAAGATGTGAGGATCCTGCCGGGTGGCCTCAATTTCAGCTCTCGCTCTGCCAACATTCTCAGTTGCCTTATAATACAGTTTCTGGTGCTATTAAAATTCAGAAAGAACTGTTTAGAGACTTTAGGTTTTATACAAAAAAAAAAAAAATCAAAGATAGAGCTGAGCAGTTAGAAATCAGTCAATACAGTGTCTACTCTCATTACTGAAAGAGGCTTAATCTCATTATTCAGTTTCAGGAGAGAACAGGAGGCATATAGTGAAATCCAATACAGACAAAATATAGAGCTTCAAGTTAGCAACAGATAAGGTAATCTTGCAATTACCAGTTTCAACATAAGTTTACCTGTCGATAGTTATAACTATTTAATCAAAACATTATAAGAATACTTGCTGATATATTGCATATTAACATTCCTTAATCTATTAAAAATAAGTCAAGTGCCCCATCAAATATACAAAAGCTACAGAAATTTCACCTGGTTGAGATGAACCACTAGATTTAGGTTTTGAGACGTTTTCTAGAATAATTCATATAAACCTGCTGCTACCAAAACCCAGAGTTTTGAGGACTAAATTTAGCTGTGTATATAGAAGTGCTTAGCAAATATCTGGTCAATGTACGATGTCATTATTGTTTCTAGCTTAGCCAGTTAGCATGTAACATGTTTCTATCCTTCCCTGCCTTTCGGCAAGATTTTTCCTCCCTTTTCTTCTTAAACTAATGAGACTGTGAAAAACCAATCTCAACCCATCAGAAGCCACCATATTTCAGAAATGAAGTGATTTATGGGTAGTAATTACATTACAAAAAGTTTATACATCGTTTGGGCATCATTCAGGGAAAAAGGCATAGTATGTTACTGCCGTTATTAAACCCCAAAGACTCATCGATCAAGAATATAAAGATCAGCCACTTGTTTTGTTAAGTAATTAACTTAACTCTTCCCCATAACTCCCATTCAGCCTTAGAATGATCCTGCTTCTCATTGGTAATGAGGGTCCCCAACAAAATATTGAAAAGAGCTACTGAAAGGTGATATCCATTAAGTGTCAAACGTAATTGTCATTTTGCAATCACATTATTATCTAATTTGCTGCCACTAGATCATTAAAGTGCCAATTCACATCTCTGCTTTAATGTATTAATTTAAAAAGAGGCAATCATTCATTTATTGCCTTTATATTTCCTGAGATAACTACGCAACAGGCTGAAGGTCTATTTTTTCTCTGACCCAGCAAACTTAGCCACCATATGGAAGGTTCCAGTGGTTAGGAAATTAACATACCAGAACTGACTAGAAGAAGGAAAACAAATATTCTCAGCTACCTCATTCAAAGTGCCATAGGGCCATTCCATGGAATGGTGTGTTGAAGAAGAAAGAGCTTGCCTCTGTAAGAGTCTATTCCTTTCTCCTCCATTCTTTCCCAAAGGGAAATATCAGTCAAATAGAATGAAAACCTCATTGGGGAACAAGGAGGTGGTTTCCAGTTTGGTTTATAGGGCATGTGTATCCTTGAGCGGGCCTGTGGTCCAGGACAGGCTGTATTTCCAGGCCATAGACGGAGCACCTTCATCTCATCCTGCCTGAGGAGGGATTTAAGCATCTCTGCAGCATGGAAAAGCAGGCCGGCGGCGGGGAGGGGGTGGGTAAGTGACAAATCTAGAGATGATGTTTTCAGGGTTTGGTTTCATTATTGTGCTTGAGATTCTGTCAATTCCCAAATCGTAAGTCTCTTCTTTAGTATAGATAGAAAAATCCATTCTGCAGATAAACAGAAATAATTTAAGGAGTCTCTACTTTGGATTATCTGTCCTAACTTTTTCTATAAATAATTGAGCTTCAACTCAATTGAAGTGTCAGTCTTTCTTATCAAAAAAGTTATGAGGGAAAAAAGTTCTATTGTTGTATGTCTTTTTGTCTGCTCGTCTCCACATTTGCCACGTTTAAAACTGAAGTAGTTGTATTAAATGCTACAGATAGCAGGCTGGGGGTACACATAGCAGGCTTCTTCAAGATATTAGGGAAGCCACTGTCTTCTCCCAAAAAGGATTCTATGCAAGCTGCTTCTCCAGCTGTCACAGTCCCATTGATATTCCCTCATCTGTTCCTGATATTGTTCTAGTGCAGAAATTGTTAAACCACAGGCAGCAGGCCAATCCAGCCCACCTCCTGTTTTTATAAATAAAGTTTTATTGAAACACAGCCGGCCCATGTGTTTACATATTGTCTCAGTCTGCTTCACTCTTCAACATCAGAATTAAGTAGTTGCAACGGAGGCTGCATGATCCACAAAACCTAAAACATTTACGATCTGAAACTTTACAGAAAGAAATTGCCAATCTCTGTTCCACTAGGGTTTTTTGATCAACTATGACAGAATCTCCTTCCTTCCAAATGATGAGCTTTATTCTTACTTTACTTGATGCCTCAGTTTTCTTCTCTCTGCATTATTCTTTCTAAATTACAGCATCTTCTTTAGCTTCCAAAATTTAACTCTCTTGTGCTCGCTTCGGCAGCACATATACAAAATTTAACTCTCTGTGACATTTCATCCACCCACTCCCCAGTGACTTTGAGAACAGTTCCCCCAAGGATGCTCAAAGGTACATGACAATTTCCCCTCTTGACTTATACCCTGATAAGGAATCACCCTCTGAGTGGATCTAAAAAGTTCATTCATCCCTTTGAGCAATAGACATGTGATGAGAGTCCTTGCTATGCACCAGGCAGTGATGCTGATAAGACAGCACTGATTCCATAAACAGAACACAGTCTAGACCTATGCAGAAACTCAGAGTCTGGCAGGATAGCCCTCATATACTTTGGGGTGTTATTTTTGGTGGCAACTGTTGTTTGTTTTAACACTTTCTTAGTTACGTGCCAAGAACTGTGTTAAGGGCTTTACCTATGTTAACTCATTTAATCCTCATAATAATCCTATGAGGAAGGTGCTATTATTCCTCATTTTAAAGATTAAGAAAAAAACTCAGGCATGAATAAAGGAATAAACATAAGGTAGGACTATAGCAAAGGTTTAGTCATTTGCCCAAGGTCACATATTTATTAAGTAGTAAAGCTGGGATTTGAACCCTCACAGTCTGTCTCCAGAATCCAAACTCTTACCACCTTGTCAGTACCGGCTTTTGTCTTCCCTTCCTGTGACCTGAGAGAAGACACTGCTTGCACGTGGAACATTCCTGAATTCCCCCCTGACACATAACAGGTGGAGGATCTGAGTTACGGTGTGTAGATTCATACTCATTCCCCAGCATCAACCGCTTCACTTTGGGGGAAGATAGGTGGGCCCCGACACCTTCAGACTCCCAGCCGTCTGGGGATGCCCTATTTCTCAGAGAATGATTCTCTTATCAGACGAGAGCCTCTCAAAAAAGAAAAAAAAAAGTGATTTTAACTCTCCTGTTGTGGGAGGAGAGGAACTATCATCTTACAGCCAAACTGATGGCAGCTATTTCTGACTTCCAGGGGAGAGCAAAATTCCTCTTCAGGGGAGACAATTCTTTAGGAAAAAATACTTTGCTGTATCTTAACAGAGCACTTTGATTTGGGATTTGGTTTTGGTTTATTTTTTAATTTTTTTTATAGTTATTGTAAAAAGCCCGAGAGCACAGATGGAGAGTAGTATGTGGCAACAAGGAGAGTTGAACTGCTCTACATAATAAAGTGAAGAAAATTTTAGAGAGAAGATAAGAAGAGAGAAGGTAAGAAGCTTGTGATGATTGAAAAATTGAAGAAATATAAAGGCCACCTGAAGAGAGAAAGAGGCACCAAAAGATGTCCACACCATGGGGCCAGAGGAAGAGAAAATTGGCCAGAGAGAAATCCTCTGTATGGAGATGATCAATGGCCTTTAAGACTGTGATGCCTGATAACATGATTAAAGTTGTTTTCTGTGCTTGGGCACCTGTGTGGCTTAGTTGGTTAAGCATTCAACTGACTTTGATTGATTTTGGCTCACGTCATGATCTCAGGGTCGTAGGATCAAGCCCAACATTGGGTTCTGTGCTCAACACTGAGGGCAGAGTCTGCTTGAGATTCTCTCTCTCCCTCTCCTTTGCCCCTCCATCCACTCTTGCATATCTTGCATGTATTCTCCCTCTCTTAGATAGATAAATAGATAGATAGATAGACAGATAAAATCTCAAATATATATATATATATTGTTTTCCTGTGTGCTGTGTGATCCTAAGAGGAGCCGGCAGTTCCAGAGGAGACAGGAGCAGTGAAGCAGGGGACAGGCCATTGTGGGAGCAAGACTGGTTATAAAAATCACCTCCTAATGAAAGGCCCTATTATAATTGGAAAGGAAGAAGCAAATCTATCCCTATTCATCAATGTTATGATCCTGTATATAAAAAATCCCAAGAAATTCACAATAAAACTATCTGAACTAATAAAGCAGTTCTACAAAGTTGCAAGATATAAGATTAATATATAAAAATCAGTTGTATTGGAGCCTCTTCGTGGTAGAGTGGGTTACACATCCAACTCTTGGTATCGGCTCAGGTCACGATCTCAGGCTTGTGAGATGGAGCCCCACATTGGGCTCTGTGCTCAGTACAGAGTCTGCTGAGGTTTCTCTCTCCCTCTGCCCTTCCTCACGCTCACGGGCACACTCACTCTCTTTCACTCTAAAATAAATGAATCTTTAAAAAATCAATTGTATTTCTATACACTAGCAATGAACAATCCAAGATGAAATTAAGGAAATGATTCCATTTTCAGTAATATCATAAATAAATAAAATAAAAATAAATAAAATACTTAGGAATGAATTTAACAAAAGAAAAAAAGTGTAAGACCTCTACACTAAAAAACAACATGTCATTATGAAAAAATTAATGACTTAAATGGAAAGATATCCTATGTGCTTGGATGAGGAGACTTAATACTGTTAACACGATAATTTGCCCCAAATTGGTCTGGAGATTCAATGCAACCCCTATTTAAAAAAAAAAAACAAAAAAAACTCTGCTGCCTTTTTCATAGAAATCGACAAGCTGATCCTAAATTCATTTAGAAGTGCTGGAGACCCACAAGAACCAAAACAATTTTGAAAAATAACAAAGTTGGAGGGGACCAGTACTACCATTTCAAAACTCAATACAAAGCTACAGTAATCAAGACAGTGGGCTGCTAACATAAGTAGACACATATAGAGCAATAGAATAGAATTGAGAAACCAAAAATAAACTCATATACTTATGGTCAATTGATTTTCAACAGGGGAGAGAATTCACTGGGGAAGAATACTCATTTAGCAAGTGATACTAAGACATGCAAAAGAATGAATTTGGATCACATCTTACACCATACACAAAAATTAACTCAAAATGGACAAAAGACCCAAATGGAATAGCCAAAATTACAAAGCTCTTTAAAGAAAACATAGATATACAAATTCATTATTTGGGATAAGGCAATTGTTTCTAAGACATGAAACCAAAAGAGCAAGCAACAAAAGAAAAAATAAATTTCATGAAAAATAAAAACTTTTGAGCTTCAAAGGATAGCATCAAGAAAGTGAAAGACAAACCCACAGAATGGGAGAAAAGTTTTGCCAACCATGTCTCTAACAAGGATATTGTATAAAGCATAAATAAAGAACTCTTATAACACAGCAACAAAGAGCCAATGCAGTTGGAAAATGGTTAAAGAATGTAGACATTTCTTCAAAGAAGTTACACAAATGACCAACTGGGCCATGAAAAGATGCCCAACATCACTGGTCATTAGGGAAATAAAAATCAAAACCACAGTGATATAATTCACACCTACTAGGCCAGTAATAATGAAAAAGATGAACAGTAATGAGTGCTGGGGCAAATGTAGAGAAATTGGAACCTTCACATATTATAAGTGTTAGAAAACAGTTTGACAGTTCCCTCAAAAGTTAAACAAAAGGTACAATGTGATCCTGCAATTACATTCCTAGATAGATAGCCAAGAGAATTGAAATCATATGTCTACAACAAAACTTGTACACGAATGTTCATAACTTTCCATCCAAAAAGTAAAAATGACCCAAATATCTATCAGCTAATGGATAAGCAAAATGTAATATATTCAAACAATGGAATAGTATCCATCAATAAGAAGGAACACAATAATGGGGCACCTGGGTGGCTCAGTCAGTTAAGCGTCCAACTCTTGGTTTTGGCTCAGGTCATGGGATTGAGCCCAGTGTCAGTCCCGTGCTCAGCAGGGAGTCCGCTTGAGATTCTCTCTCTCCCTGTCCATCCCCTGCCCCTCCCTCATCTCTCTCTCTCTCTCTTTCTCTAAAATAAATAAATAAATCTTAAGGGAAAAAAATATAGAAGGAATGAAGTACTGATATATGCTACAATATGGATGAACCTTAAAAACATTTTGCTGAGTTAAAGAAGCCAGACACAAAAGTTCACATATTGTGAGATTCCATCTTTGTGAAATATCCAGAATAAGCAAGCCCAAAGAGATAGAAAGTAGAATGGTGGTTGCCAGGGGCTGGGGAGAGTGGGTAATGAGGAATAACTGCTAATGGATATGAAGTTTCTTTTTTAGAATAATTAAAATGTTCCAGAATTAGATTATAGTGATGGTTACACAACTTTGTGAATATACTAAAAACCACTGAATTGTACAACTTTAAAAGCATGAATTAAATGATATGTGAATTATGCCTCAATTTAATGTTTTTCAAAATCCTCCTTTTCACCAAACACAACCAAGAGAAAGTGACCTTGAAAAGGGAGGAAAACAGTGGTAGAAGAGGAAATCCCCTCATTCCTAGAGAAAGACCCTAAAAAAAAGAAAAAGAAAAGAGTATCCTTTTTTTTTTAATTCAAGATAATTAAAAGTGGTTTATAAGACATTCATGTTTGAAGTACTGCACCAAATAGCAATTTCATCTAATCTAGAAAGTGGTTTCAGACAGTTCTGATTGAAAAGAAAGGGAAAAGAGATTTCCAAAATGATGTGCTGTGGGCAGATGTTTTTTGCTTTTCAGAGTGGCAGGAGTTCAAAGGAGGTATGTAGGATTCTCTGGCTGCAGAAAAGGCTTCAGTCTCATAAGACTAGGAGGAACATTAGCAAGCTAAGAGCAAACCTGCAGCTTGAGAACCAGCCCAGCTAGGTTGGGCAAGCAGGGAGATCTGGAAGAAAAATTAACTGGCTGAGGAGGCCCTTCCCAACCGCCACCCATACCCCCACCACCTTCTAGGGGCCTGTGCTGGGGCTGTGGGTTCGTGGAGGGTCTGGGCCACACAGGTCCCTTGATAAGACTGTGGCAGAGTCCATTTCTGTTACCTGGTTGGTAACTTGAGCAAATGCGAGAAAATCAGTGTTCTCCCCAGTTCTGTTCCTCAACGCTCTAGTTTGTGTTCTCTTTACACTAGAATTTGTTTTTCCACAATGGAATAAGCACCTACATAGGTCAAAATTCGCTGTTAAGCTTATGAGAGCAGTCAGGGCCCCATGGGGCTTGAGACTTCATTCTTGCTGGAGAGCCACGTGGACACTGGAGAAAGGGGGTGTCAAAGGGAAAGGGCTGTGGCCAGTGGGGCAGGGATAGAAAATGCCCCCAGAAGTCCTAGGAAGCATCCCATGGGAAAACTCCATCCCTAATCTACTCCCTCCCAAGGCCCACACTGAAGACCTCTTCCCACATAAGGACAAAGTAGGTAGCCACTGCACAGGCAAAACACCAGCATCGCCCAGTCTCTGCAAGTCCATTAGGAGAAAAGGGGTATCATCTCTTCCTGCCTCATTCACCAGGGCGCAGCAACACTCACCATGGACCACCACGAGCATAGACCCTTCTCTGCAGCTCAGCCCGAAATGGTGGGGTCCCTGTCTCCAGTCTCCTCTGCAGAGGAGACCACCCACCAGTTCTGAAATCAGATGGCCCCGAATTCAAATCTCAGCTCTTTTCTTAACAAGCTAAGTGACCTTGAGCAAGATGCCTTCTCAAAAACATCTGAGGGGAATTGTTAGTTTTGGAGCTGAGGGAATTCAGCCAAAGGTATAAACTTGAAAGTCAATGGTTGGTGAATGAAGTTGAAGCTATGGCCCCAGCGAGATGGTCCAGAGAGAGGACAGAATAGATAGCGGCTCAGGATGATCAGCGAAAACCAGCAAAACTGTGGAATGGAAAACAAGAGCTGACTGGGCTCAGCACATTGTCCAGTGGCCCCTGAAGGGATTATCCTATTCTGTAGAGCTGTGCATCTTTGATTGACTTCCTATTGGCCAGGGTTCTTTACAACTCTCTTAGGGGTAGAAGTTAATCTTCATTAATAGTAATGCAAACGATTGTTGTCCATAGCCCTGTGAGGAATTTTGTCCCAATAGAGATACAATTGACTTTCACCCTGTAGGAAGATGACCCCACGCATTATATGTTATTGTTCTACACGATATTATCCATCTTGCATCTATGAGCAGATTTGTTTTAGCATTCCTGAATATATATGCATGTGTTCTTCAAATTCTCCCTTGACCTGATTTTAACACCTTAGCGGTTTCTTCATTAATTAATGATTACATAAAACCTCTGATGTGTTCTCTCACTTTTGTGTGAGAGTCCTGGATTTTACCTTTTTGAAAATGATGCTTTAGCAGGACCAGGCCCTTGAGGAAGGCCAACAGATGGTGGAGGAGCGTGACCTTGCAAAGGAGGGAAGGGAAACGCAGCCCATGAAGCAAGGGAAGAAGCAGGAGTGTCTGGGCACAAAAGTCAAGGTAAGACAAGTGTTTTTAAAACAGGGAGTGAGCAACTAAATTCAAGGGGCATTTAATTAATTTTCATCTTACTTGACCACATGACTGCATCCAACCCACAGCCCTCCCTGCTGCTCTGTACCAGCATCCCTCCCACAGATGTGAAGCAACCTTTTCTAAGCTGCACAAAGCACAGGATGTCTTGTTACTCCTTTCCCTGGGGACAGGAGGCCTACTCATCTGACATTTACATAACCAAGGGAACGTACTCAAGTGTTCTTTGTAGAGCAGGGAACATTTACTTCAAGGTGATTTTCTGTTCCCAACTTGACTGAATCAGATAGCACTAAAAGAGAGAGAGAAAGAGACAGAGAGAGAGAGAGAGAGAAAGGAAAGGAAAGGAAAGGAAAGGAAAGGAAAAAAGAAACTTATTTAATCTATCCACACACCTCTTTAAATAAAGTATATCTATCTACCCTGCTACACGAATATCCTTAAGTGTTGTCCCACCACATTAGCATCCTTGGAAGACAGTCAGTTGGCAAAGTTGATCATTCCCTTCATTTTCAACCATAGATGGGAACACTGAAATACACCAAAGTCACTGGACCCTTCAACCTTGCTGTTACTTCTTCCGTGACCTTGGGATCTGGATTTAGCCCAATTTCCCCCTCCTTCTTCCATGCTCTGACCTCCAGATAGACTGCCTTCCCCATAGCAACAATCTTCCCTGTCCCGTCCCAACTCTAACAACCTGTAGAAGGCAGGAGCAGGATGTAGAAAAATCACTGGAACCCAACCAATAGTTTTTAAAAAGCGACCCCTCCAGATGTTCTCTAATCTTAAAAAAGCAAAAGCCACAAGGAGCAGCTTGAAGATGCTCTCATTTTTTTCCATCCCCATTTGTCCAGGTGGAAGGGAAACCCTCCAACCACCAGCAGGCATCATTACTTTTCATTTGTTGAGCACCCATGGCTGGATCAGCCCCTTGAATTGTGGGCTCTCCCGCACCACGTGCTATGATCTTTCCAGGCGTGCCCGCAAACGCCACTTAGCTAGCAAGCCTGGAGTTTTTCTGCTCATCAGAAGGAAGCTTTAAGACATTACCCATTTGTCTGAAACTGGAGGTGGCTGCAGTCACCGGCATCCCAGATGGTACCACTTTTCAGCATTATAGGTTCTAAGGGAGGAACCTGACAGCACAGTGAATCTTCCTCTCCAGCTTCCATCTTCTCACTTGCTTCCTCAAGACAAGAGGTCATTTTCAGACTTTAGAGTTCTTGGTACCTGTTCAGATGGCACTCGTGTGTGCCAGTAACACCTTGAGTGAATTCCAACAGTTGCCATTCTTGAACATCACTAAATGCTGTGTAACTCTACAGAGTAGCCACAAGATGGCAGGCTTCCACCTCCTAAAGGATCTCCAACACTTCCCATCTCGGCTCCCTGCAGGGCTGGGGGACACTGGAATGACAAGCCGTGGGCAGAAGCGTCACTTCCATTTATTAATATTCCCAGGCACAGCTTGAGGAGCTCTCACTTCACTTTAGGGAGCTGATTTGTTTGGGCATTCATTTGGTTTAAGAAGAGTAATTCACTAATCGTGTGTCAGGTGCTGTACTTTTACATTTTAGCTCCTGCCTTTATGGAAAAAAATGTCTACCTGAAAGATTCATGAAAAGAGGATGTTTATATGGGCAGAATATCCACCTGCGTGTTAACAGAGCAACGTTGTTCCCCAGGGTTCCAGGGAGTAAAGAAGGTACCCAGTGACAAAATAAATGTGGATATACGTTACTGGAACACACAGACACAACTCAGAATGAAAAATCATATTAACAATAGCTTGCAAATACTGTTTCAAGTTCCGGTCATAATTATAACATTCACCATCAACCCTAATTGTTCCTTCTGACTTTTACTGACTCTGTCACCTACTCAAAGATGAGAAAATAAAGGTGCAAGAATTTGCATTTTAAGGTGCCAGGCACATCATCAAAGAGCAGAAAACAGGAAATCTGTTCCAACTTGTTTGGAAAGAGAGAATTATCACTTGTACCCATGGGGAATCTACCAATTGCGGGGAGGGCTGCTGCGGAGGGAAGAAGGCAGAGAACAAATGAGGACAGGGATCTACACTGGGGACAGTGGTTACACAAACAGAAATAATCTAGGTTGTCTTGGACAAAATGAGGAGGTAATTTAGCTGCAGCCAGATCGGGATGATTTCAGAGCAAGAAGAATCAGGTAAGGGCAGCAGAGACAGTTAATAGAGGACATTTTAGACTCACAATAAAGACATAATTTCCTTAGGGCCTTAAAAATAACAATAGCTTCCAGAAAGTATTTAGTATGCAGACTTGGAGATTACTTGAGCTCATCCTGTTCATAAAGATACACACATGGGTCCATCCACAAGCACCAGTAATTAGATTGCACCGCTCTCCGTCCCAAGCACCGCTCTCCGTCTTGCACGGTGACCATTAACCCCATGCCCCAGAGGTGGGAGAAGTGATCTAAGCGCACTGCACAGGCCAGGGCTCCTAATGACAGCAGGCCTTCCCCTCCCTCCGAGTGCGTGTCTGCCTCCGGGAGGGCCAGTGCACTTGGCACATTAAAGAGCATTTATAAACAGTAGGTTAGAAGAGCTCAGGGGAAGAAGAACCGTGTAATGAGTGATGGTTATTAATGACCATTATTATCCTTGTCCTGACCCAAGAACTATTCCTCCAAGAATGTTTACTTAGCATGCAGGACTGGAGCTGAGTCAGACATGCAGGGCTCTGAAACTCTGCTGTTCATCTACCAGTTTTTATAGAGAGAGGAGAGATTGCTTTGTGAAGTGCTCTTCTTAAAAATTAATATAAATAAATGAAAATTTTAGAGGTCCCCATATTCCTCCCGAAGAGAAGCAGATCGATTCTCTGTGTGGTGAGTCACGTAATAGAGGGCATCAGGGCAGGTTTAACATGAATAAGATATTGATCTCCCCTTGTTACTTGATTCAACTTTATTCCTTTTAGATTGCCAAAGGCCTCCATGACAGCATAGGTTGTGGTCCGGAGGGCAATCGGGAGCTGTATTTTCTGGTCCTTTATTTATTCATTAAAGTTTTGCTCTAACGACATCTGAGTGAAAGAGAGGATTCAGTTAAAGCCAACAAGTATGCCTGATCCTTTCTGGATTTAATAAAGAGATGACAGTACAGGCACCAAGAAAAGAGGTAGGCAGGCCATTCTCTGTATGATTCATACTATTTGGGGGTGGGGGGTTGGTTTATCTTTTTACTTGTCAAAATTTCATAATTCATTAATACAGTCCTGTTAATATTTTATATCATACAAAAAGACTTTGAGGAAAAAGTGACATCTCCTTGACATGATATTCTATGTGGGAAACTCAAAAGACTCCACCCCAAAATTGGTAGAATTCATACAGGAATTCAGCAAAGTGGCAGGATATAAAAATCAATGCACAGACATCAGTTGCATTTCCATACATTAACAATAAGACAGAAGAAAGAGAAATTAAGGAGTTGATCCCCTTTACAAAACCATAAGATATCTGGGAATCTAACCAAAAAAGCAAAGATCTGTACTCAGAAAACTATAGTACATTCATGAAAGAAATTGACACAAAGAAATGGAAAAATGGAAAAATGTTCCATGCTCATGGACTGGAAAAACAAATATTGTTAAAATGTCAATGCCAGCTACAGCAGTCACCACATTCAGTGCCATCCCTATCAAAATAGCATCAACTTTTTTCACAGAACTGGAACAAATAATCCTAAAATTTGTATGAGACCAATAAAAACCAGAATAGCCAAAGGAATGTTGAAAAAGAAAACCAAAACCGGTGGCATCACAATTCCAGACTTTAAGATCTATTACAAAGCTGTAATCATCAAAACAGTATGGTGCTGGCACAAAAACAGAGCTATAGATAATGAAACAGAATAGAGAACCCAGCAATGGACCCTCAACTCTATGGTCAACTAATCTTTGACAAAGCAGGAAAAAACATCCAATGGAAAGAAGACATTCTCTTCAATAAATGGTGTTGGGAAAATTGGACAGCCACATACAGAAGAATAAAACTGGACCATTTCCTTATACCACACCCAAAAATAGACTCAAAATGGGTAAAAGACCTAAGTGTGATGCAGGAATCCATCAAAATCCTAGAGAACACAGGCAGCAACCTCTTTGACCTCAGCTGCAGCAACTTCTGGCTAGACATGACTCCAAGAACAAGGGAAACAAAGGCAAAAATGAACTATTAGGACTTCACCAAGATATAAGAGCTCTTGCACAGCAAAAGAAACAGTCAACAAAACCAAAAGACAACTGACAGAATGGGAAAAGATATTTGCAAATGACATACCAAGTAAAGCACTCATATCCAAAATCTATAAAGAATTTATCAAACTCAATACCCAAAGAACAAATAATCCAATCAAGAAATAGGCAGAAGACATGAACAGACATTTCTGCAAAGAAGACAACCAAATATCCAACAGACACGTGAAAAAATGCACAACATCACTCAGCATCAGGGGAATACAAATCAAAACCACAGTAAGACACCAGTCAGAACAGCTAAAATTAACGGATGGGTCAGGAAACAATAAATGTTGGCAAGGCTTTGGAGAGAAGGGAACCCTCCTACAGTATTAGTAGGAATGCAAGTTGGTACAGCCACTCTGGAACACAGTATGAAGGTTCCTCACAAAGTTAAAAATAGAGCTACCCTATGACTCAGCAATTGCACTATTGTATTTTTACCCCAAAGATACAAACGAAGTAATCTGAAGGGGCACCTGAACCCCAATGTTTACAGCAGCAATGTCCACAATAGCCAGACAACAGAAAGAGCCCAGTTGTCCATTGACAGATGAATGGATAAAGACAATGTGGTATATATAAACACAATGGAATATTATGCAGACATAAAAATGAAATCTTGCCATTTGCAACACTGTGGATGGACCTAGAGGGTATTGTCTGTTGATAAATCAATCAGAGAAAGACAATTATCATATGATCTCACTGATATGTGGAATTTAAGAAACAAAACAGGACCACAGGAGAAGAGAAGAAAATTTGAAACAAGATGAATTCAGAGAGGAGGATAAACCATAAGAGACTCTTAATCATAGGCAAACTGAGGGCTGCTGAAGGGGAGGAGAAGGGAGGGACAGGGTAACTGGGTAATGGACATCAAGGAGGGCATTGATGTGATGAGTACTGGGTATTATATAAGACTGATGAATCATAGACCTGTACCTCTGAAACCAATAATACATTATATGCTAATGAATTAAAATTTTTAAAAAGAAAGAGAAAGTGACATCTCCTTTCATATACCTGCTCCTCTCCCAATTTCTGCAACTCTGTTGGTAATACTTTTAATTCTTAGATATGTTTCTCTCTAGGATTTTCTGTGCACTTGCCTCTATAAACACATACCTAGTTTTCTTCCCACAGAAATGGAATTGCGCCATATGTACTGTTCTAGAAGACACTGTCTTAGAGATCTTCCCATGTCAGGGTAAAGAGAGCTCCTTCACACTTTTTAAGGGCAGCAGAATATTCTGTAATTTGCATCCTGCTTCACTTATTAATCCTCTTCCCACTGATGGGCTTTCAGAATGTTTCCAGTTTCCAGTTGCTGAGTAATGCTACAAAACTCACACCGCTTGGCCTCACAGAAGGTCCCCTGATACATGGACAGCTAGATGAGAGTCAAAATGGCAGAAGTATGTCCTGGGAGCACCACAGAAGGTCCCCTGATACATGAGAGGCAAAATGGCAGAGGTATGTCCTGGGAGCACCACCTCTCTGCCCCAGTAGCCCGTGGCCCCAGGGATGGGCTCAGGACATCTAAAAGGTTCTTCCATTCCTGCCTGACCCCACCTCACCCCCATTATGTTCAGACAGGTGTAGACAAGGCTGAAGATGAGCTGGCAGAACTGACTAAGCTGTCAGTTAAGATGAAGCTATTGAAGTTGAGTTAACTGGTTGGATCCAATGACCTGATACCAGAAGGAATGTGAAGACCAGACATGTCAGCCATAGACACAGAGCATTTAAAACCAATACAGCAAACAGAGACATCTCAGCAAAATCCAAAGTAGGCAGAAACTTCTACCTAGGGCCATAGCCTAGACAGAAAGGCAAGAAGGGAGAAGAAAATCTGAATTTCTTGTATCTTCATTCAAAAGAAACTGTGTTCAGCTGAAATCTCCTAAATTTGCTTTGAATTGGCAAGATCAAGTTTACCACCACCACTGAAAAAGATCTGAATGTTGTGTGAATTTGCTAGAGCTGTCATAACGAAGCACCACAAACTAGGTGGCTTAAGCAACAGAAATTTATTCTGACAATTCTCATTCAATTCTTGAATCTCAAAGTCCAAGACCAAGGTGTTGTCATGATTGCTTCTTCTGAGGGCCCAGAGAATAACCACTCCACGCCTCCTCCTATCTTTTGATGGTTTGCTGGCAATCTTTGGCCTTCCTTGGCTTATGGAGGCATCACTTTGAGCTCTGCCTCTATCTTCACATGCCCTGTGTACGTGTTTGTGTCCAAATTTCCCTTTGGTGTAAGGACACTCGTATTTGATTAGGGCTGTTCCTAATAAACTCACTTGAACTTGATTACCACCATAAAGACTCCATCTCCAAGTAAGGTCATCTTCTGAGGTACTGGGAGTTAGAACTCCAACATATCTTTCTGGGGGAACAAAATTCAACCCATAACAAGCGTTAAGATCAGTTAAAGAGAAATAAAGTTCTACTTTTCATGCACTTGAGTTACACATATTGAATTTTTAACCCCCAAAACTAGCTCACTTGCATCAAGAAATGGGAGAACTAATGGAGAGTACTGACCTTGAAGATGCTTGACCTGTAATTTGGAAAATGTTTTCTCACAATTTTGTCTCTAAATATAGCAGAATTGGGGGCCTGGGTGGTGCAGTAAGTTGAGCATCTGACCCTTGGTTTCAACTCAGGTAGTGATCTCGGGCTCGTGAGATCAAGCCCTGAAATGGGCTCCATGCTCAGCATGGAATCTGCTTGAGAGCCTCTCTCTGTCTCCTTCTGCCCCCGTTGCTCATGCTCCTTCTCTCTCTCTCTCTCTCAAATAAGTAAATAAATCCTTGAATCAGAATTTGCAAATAATCCCCAGAAAACCCATTGTCTCACCTTTACAGAGGCAAGACCCTCAAGTCTCTGGGAGGGACCCCACTGGCCACCAAGTCTGCCAGAGAATCAGACCTATGAGGGAGCAGGGTCAGTTACCAGTTGGTGGGTCCTACACGACAGTGGCACCAGAAGAGATATTTAAGACCAGCCAGGCGTCCCTCTCCCATCGTCCAGGGAGACCATAGATCCCAAAAAACAAGGAGCAGGACAGAGGCTGGGGAGTTCAAGTGATGGCTCTGTCGGGCATGCAGCCTTCCCAGGGTGCTTCTCGTGATTCGCTTTCCTGTTCATCTCAGACAGTGGTCTCAGAAGGGGGGCTGCAGGCCTCCCAAGGGGTGGTCCAGGTACCTGTGCCAGCATTTCGAATGGTCAACTAGAAAGCAGGTAGTATTTATCCCAAACTCAGAGAGGAAGAAACTTGTCAGAAGCCAATTCACTCTCAACTAGTTAATACCTGAAGTGAGCTTAGCAGCTTGGCAGCAGCAAGCATAATGTGGAGCTCCTGAACCTGCCATTCTCTCTTGACAGTTTCTATTAAGACATCCAGTCAGGGAGTTGGTTTTGGAGCTCTGTGGGAAGCTGTTGTTTTCTCGTATATGTCAGAGGCTGATTGCTCTTTTGCGGGGGTGGGGGGTGCAGTAGGGGTTGGGAAGCAGAGTTGTCAGCCCAGCAGGTGGTAAGACTGCCCGATACCACAGCTGTACATTGTACCTGAGAGGAAGCCGGGAAAACCTCTGTGACAAAGGCAACAAAAAACACAGAGACCCACCACAGGGAGCTGGTGAGTGGCTCTCATTTAACTGCTAGATTGAATTTACTCCAAAAAAGCACAAATTGCATTATCATGTGCATTGCAGGATGAAATGCTAGAAAAGCAGCCTCCAATGATGACTGATGAAATGTGGTAAATAAACACCCTGCTCCCTCTCTCCAACTGGAAGGGTCCGTGCTGCCTGTAGAGCTCCCCAGGGGCATAAACTCCCGTTGTCTAGAACAGCCCTTTGCTTGGCTGTCTCCCTTCCGCCTTCCTCGAAGGGCATTTCCTGGCATCACTTCCCAAATACATTCCTGGTCCCCAAATCCTCATCTCAGGGAAGACCCACCTAGGATAAATGCTTGCCCAACTTGGATTATTCCTTTTTGACCATGATGTAAACCAAGGTCTGAACACGAATTTGCTGAGAGACCCACCCTATTTCATACCGTGTGGGCTGAAGGGACACACAGCATAAGCAGAAGACAGCCTTGGAGGACAGCAAGTGAGAACCGTGGTTGGAGGTGTGGAGACAAGTCAGTGTCACTGAGAAAGAGGGTGGGTGTGGAGGAGCTCTTTTCTCCTGCCACATCTGCAGCACGTCCTAAAATAAGAGTGTGTGTGCCCTCTCTGCCGTCTCCTCCATTTTCTTCATTCCCAACTCTCGATTCCTGTAAGTGTCCTGAGTACATGACTGGCTCTCGCTGGCTCTCTTCTGGATCCAGCCTGTCCACGGGCCTCAGGAGTCTCCACACTCCAGATGTCTCCCTGCCTTGAAAGTCCACCCTTCCCCCTGTGGGATCTTGCTGCCCTGGCTGTGATAGTGTCCTCTGTTCGATTCAGATGAGGAAGACTATGAAGGCCGTGACACCCTGGCATCTGGGCCCCATCCTCCCGGGACTGGAATGAGCCCTGTGGACTCCTCTACCTAGTTCTTAACTGGTCACCAGAGAGTCACCAGATATGCTACTCGCATGACAGAACGCTTTCACTTGCTTTGTGGGCAAGAGTGTTTCACTGCTTCATTTTGTAGGCAAAAGGTCAGATGGTAGACCTGGGAACAAATTGGCAGCAGCAGGTGGCAGGAGCCACACAGCCCAACTCCAGCTGCAAACATCTGGCTTCATTCCGACTCATTTAATGAAGATTAGTTCTCTTCACCTCCTCAAACCAGCTGCTCTGGAAAGCAGATCTGCCTGACTAGCGGCACAGAAAAGAGAACCACTCATGTCCTTAGCCAAGTCATATCACCTGTCAGGGCCACAAAGAACTGCCCTCTCTTCTCCAGCCTTCTTCCCTTCTTCACCTTGCTCCATCTCCTGGAACAAATATGTTTTCCTCTCCCAAGTCTTCGCCTGCCCCTTGGTTCTGCACTGCAGCCAGACCCCAAAGGGTCTCACACCAAAACCCACCTCCAGAGACACAGGGAATCCTGATACCTCTGCCAGCTTTAGGACTCCATGGTTCTGTGCACCCCAAGTCCCCCACACATAGAACTTCCTAACACTTCAATTCCCCCAGCTTGGGAATCACTGCCACGCTCTACCTAGAAGTTGTATAACTAACTATAAAAAATTCCCTGAAAATCCACTGCAGAGATGAAACCCTCCAGGCTTCAGGGAAGACCCTACTGGCCACCAAGGTCCACTGGAGAAGAGAGAAGGCAGCAAGACAAGCTATCACATGGTGGGTCTTGTCCTGCAAAGGACTTGATGCTGATTCACTCTGAAGCAGAAGAGCTACTGGACAAGAGGAATGGCTGCCAGGCTCTGATACTATGAGCTCAGATCACTGGTTCATGGATAGGGTCTGTTCTGGGTTAAATCTAGTAAGAAAAGATTTTCTTCACTTCTGGCCACCCAGCCCTCCCCTCCTGAGGTCGGGGACCCTGACCCACGCTGTTCAGGACGTAGCATTGCAGAGGACCCCCAGTTCTGCTCCAGCCATGCCCAGCCTATGTCCTAGACCTGTGTGTTCAGTCACAAACTGTGGCTAGTTAGAGACGTGCTCCAGGTAGACACCACATACTAAATTTCAGAGTCAGTATCTCACCCAGGTCTGGGACAGAGAGGCAAAGGCAAAGGTGGAGGCAGGCCCAAGCTCCCCAGGGGGACTCTACTCCCTCTGAACTTATCAGAAATTCATTTCTATGAGAAGAGGAAGGTTGGGGGGGAATCATGTGAAAAAACTCCTTCTAAGCCCCAGGCATTGGCCTATAGAACCCAGGTGAGGGTGATTAGTGTTAGCACCAAGGCAGCTAGTCATGGGCAGCTCGTGGTCAGAGGATTTGACCAGAAGGTCGTTCTCCCTCCTCCTGGGATTCTCATTCTCTATAACCTGACACTTCAAGGAGGCCACCAGGCTTTCCAAGGGGCAGATCATGAAGGAGGGCCTAAAGCAGAGCATAAAGATTAGAATCACTGCAGAAAAGAAAGGACAGCAACAAACTGCCTCTTTTATCTTCATATTAGCTTTTGAGGAAGTTTAAATTCAACACAGCAGATGTTTTACCTCCAAAGTAAACATCTCAAGCATCATTTTTGTTCTTCAGTCCAAAGACAGTGATGTTCACCTGACCCGGGATCTTTGACTCTTCTGCTACCCTTTCCACGGGGGGTGGAGATGGGGGTACTGAAACTTAGTACTATACTTAGTGTGCCTCAAATGTAGTTATTTGGGCTCATATCTCACCTCTGGCCAGGGGTGAGGACCCTGGACTGAGAGTGAGGAACCCGGGTTTGGTCTCAGCACTGAAAAGCTACAGATCAAGGGGAAATCTTTTATCAGTTCTAAATCCCACTTCCCCACTTCAGAAAATAGATGGATAAACCAAGAAATTTCTAAGGTTCCTTCCATCTCCTAAAATATCTCCACTCTTATTCAATTTAAGATACACAATGGTTTCATGGTGTGTATAGGCCATATTCAGGAAGAGGGTAGGAGAGGCAGATGGTTGAGAATAACACCTTTTCAAGACACCATTAAAAAGTAATTTATATTTCAAGACTCCCATTCTGTCTTCTTGGAAAGTCTGAAAGAAATTCCTTCTTTTATCTGGTTGCCAGACAACCTTTCTTTGAGGCTTTCATTCCCCCCCCCTTTTTTTTTTAAAGAAACATAAATCTGGCTTTGGATAGCTGGTTAGGAGTGAAAGCTGACTTCAGGTGTCCCTCAGCAAGAACATGAATTACAGTCGCCTACCAGTAGTGTGACTGAAATTGAAAAAAATTAAGGAAAATGCTTTAAAGCAGTTGATGAAACCAAAAATGGCTAGTAGACACTGGAGGCTAGAAAAAGCCACAGAAAATTAATAATTAAGAAGTGTATTGTATTTAGTGATTCTCTATTTTTGCAAAAATGTCTTCTCAAGCAATATTTTATCTTCATATTAGCCTTTTGAGGAAGAAGGGCAGATAGTCCCTTTTTAACTGGTGAGCAATTACACCCAAAAGAATAAATGACTTGCTTTCGTTTTCTATCTGACTAATGACAGAGCCAAGGTTTCAGCCTCTAGCTTGGCACTTGACTTCTGGGCGAGTATCGACAGAAGACAAAGAAAGGTTATTTTCACTGATCACTTTCCTCAGACCAGCAGCTGAGAAGGGCCAGGACAGAGAAAGATGAGAAAACAATAAGCAGGTAAGGCTGTGAAACTCTAGGCAGGAAAATCCAGGGTTACTTTTGGAGAAGGCAAGAAAAATCACACCTCTCTTATCTCAAATCCAGCCCCCTGGGAGAATACTGTCTCCTGTGTGACCAGTGTACCTCCACTTTTGAGGAGTAAACACAAAGTTTTAAGAGGAAACAGAAAGAAACTGTTAAGATCCTAAAATTAGGATCCTAACAGATTAGCCAAACTCAATAGAGCCAACTGTTTTGTTTCATGTTCCTAGCACTACCCTACCACTCTGCAGAAATAAAGACCACTTATGATATCATAATATATTTATTTGTCTGCCTTCCTATTAGACTGTAAATCCAGTGAAGGCACAGTCTGATGAATCATTCAGTGAGTTTTAAATTGGCAGTGAGAAATCATGTCCACTTAATCTGTAAGGCTATGTGCTTGATATATTTGGCCAAGAACACTGGAAGCTTTAAAGCACTAAAATGAAAGTCTAAGGGTAAGTGGTCTTAATATTACATACCTACTAGAGTTAGAGAGTCACTCTTTCACTCAGTTCTGGCAACTAAAATCAGTGAGAAATTCTCAAGAGACTTTCTCTGCCAAGACCAATTGTTGTCAGGTTCAATTGCCAATTTCATTTACCAGTGTTAAGAGTAAGAGTAGAGGGGCGCCTGGGTGGCTCAGTGGGTTAAAGCCTCTGCCTTCGGCTCAGGTCATGATCCCAGGGTCCTGGGATCGAGTCCCGCATCGGACTATCTGCTCCGCGGGGAGCCTGCTTCCTCCTCTCTATCTCTGCCTGTCTCTCTGCCTACTTGTGATCTCTGTCTGTCAAATAAATAAAATCTTTAAAAAAAAAAAAAAAAGTAAAAGTGGAGACTTTAGAAAGAGGTCAGCTTCACATCACTGTATTATTATCATAACTAGTGTTTTTTTAAATTTAATTTTATTTTCTTCAGTGTTCCAAAATTCATTATTTATGCATGACACCCAGTGCTCCATGCAATACGTGCCCTCCATAATACCCACCACCAGGCTCATCCAACCCAACCCCTCCCCTCCAAAACCCTGTTTGTTTCTCAAGTCCACAGTCTATCATGGTTTGTCTCCCCCTCCAATTTCCCCCAAATCCAAATCAAATTTCATTTGAAACATCAAATATAGATGTTTCTTCTGCTCAGTCTTCTCACCCATATGCCTCCTATCTCCCCATCTTTTTCCCACATTCATAGAAGACTCTCTTTGCTTCCTCTCCATCTCCCAATGTCCTCCTTGTTATTCCTTATGTTCCACAAGTAAGTGAAACCATATGATAATTGGCTCTTTCTGCTTGACTTATTTCACTCAACATAATCTCCTCCAGTCCTATCCATGTTGATACAAAAGTTAGGTATTCATCTTTTCTGATGGAGGCATAATACCCCCATTGTATATATGGACCACATCTTCTTTATCCATTCGTCTGTTGAAGTGCATCTTGGTTCTTTCCACAGTTTGCCAACTGTGGCCATTGCTGCTATGAACATTGGGGTACAGATGGCCCTTCTTTGCATTACATCTGTATCTTAGGGATAAATACCCAGTAGTGCAATTGCAGGGTCATAGGGTAGCTCTATTTTTAATTTCTTAAGGAATCTCTACACTGTTTTCCAAAGTGGCTGCACCAATTTGCATTCCCACCAACAGTGTGAGAGGGTTCCCCTCTCTCCACATTCTCTCCAACACTTATTGTTTACTGTCTTGTTGCTTTTGGCCATTCTAACTGGTGTCAAGTGGTATCTCAGTATGGTTTTGATTTGAATCTTCCTGATGGTTAATGATGATGAACATTTTTTCATGTGTCTGTTAGCCATTTGTATGTCTTCTTTGGAGAAATGTCTGTTCATGTCTTCTGCCCATTTTTTGACGTGATTATCTGTTTTGTGTGTGTTGAGTTTGAGGAGTTCGTTATTGATCTTAGATATCAGCCCTTTGTCTGTAGTGTCATTTGCAAATATTTTCTCCCATTCCATGGGTTGCCTCTTGGTTTTGTTGACTGTTTCCTTTGCTGTGCAGAAGCTTTTGATCTTGATGAAGTCCTAAAAGTTCATTTTTGCTTTTGTTTCCTTTGCCTTTGGAGACATATCTTGAAAGAAGTTGCTAAGGCCAATGTCAAAGAGGTTACTGCCTATGTTCTCCTCTAGGATTTTGATAGATTCCTGCTTCACATTGAGGTCTTTTAACCATTTCAAGTTTATCTTTGTGTATGGTATAAGAGAATGGTCGCGTTTCATTCTTCTACACATAGCTGTCCAATTTTCCCAGCACCATTTACTGAAGAGACTTTTTCCACTGTCTATTTTTTCCTGCTTGGTTGAAGATTATTTGACCATAGAGTTGCGGGTCCCTATCTGGGCTCTCTACTCTGTTCCACTGGTCTATGTGTCTGTTTGTGTGCCAGTACCATGCTGTCTTGGTGATCACAGCTTTGTAGTAAAGCTTGAAATCAGGCAACATGGTAACCCCAGTTTTGTCTTGTTTCTTCAACATTTCCTTAGGAATTCAGGGTTTCTTCTGGTTCCACACAAATTTTAGGTTTGTTCCAGCTCTTTGAAAAATGCTGGTGAAATTTTGATCAGGGTGACATTGAAAGTATAGATGGCTCTAGGCAGTATAGACATTTTAACAATTTCATTCTGTTGATCCATGAGCATGGAATACTCTTCCATCTTTTTGTGTCTCCTTCAATTTCTTTCATGAGTGTTCTATAGTTCCTTGAGTACAGATCCTTTACCTCTTTGGTTAGGTTTATTCCCAGGTATTTTATGGTTCTTGGTGCTGTAGTAAATGGAATCGATTCTCTAATATCCCTTTCTATTTTTTCATTGTTAGTGTAAAAGAAAGCAACTGATTTCTGTACACTGATTTTGTATCCGGCCACACTATTGAATTGCTGTATGAGTTCTAGTAGTTTGAGGGTGGAGTCTTTGGGGTTTTCCATATAAAGGATCATGTCATCTGCAAAGAGATAGAGTTTGACTTCTTCTTTGCCAATTTGAATACCTTTTATTTCTTTTTTGTTTTCTGATTGCTGTTGCTAGGACTTCTAGTACTATGCAAGAGTGGTTCAACATTTTCAAATCAATCAATGTGATAGAACAAATCAAGAAGAGAAGAGAGAAGAACCGCATGGTCCTCTCAATTGATGCAGAAAAAGCATTTGACAAGATACAGCATCTGATCATGATTAAAACAATTCAAAGTATAGGGATAGAGGGAACATTCCTCAACTTCATAAATTCTACATATGAAAAACTCACAACAAATATCATCCTCAATGGGGAAAAAACTGTCAGCCCTCCCTTTGAGATCAGGAACACGACAAGGATGTCCATTCTTGCCACTGTTGTTCAACTAGTGTTATTCTTAAACTGTATTACTATCATGTAAATACCTTTCAAATACATAAGCTAACACTGTATCTTAAGTAAACAGATTAACAAATAAATAATTCATTAGTCATGAGAACTTTAAGGAAATGCTATGAAACTCACAATAAAAGATATGTAAAAGGTGATAAACAAGAATATTAAACCACTGGCAAGGAGCCTGAGTCCTCAGTCGGTTAAGCATCTGACACATGATCTCAGCCCAAGTCTCAGGGTTGTGAGTTGAGCCTCATATTGGGCTCCACACTGGGCATGGAGTCTACTTTTTAAAAAAAGAAGAAAAAAGTAAACCTCTTGCTATCAAGGATTTAAGTAGTATTGATGCCTTAAAACATAATCCATGAGTTGTGCTTCACACAAACTTTAAAAATGGGAAAATAAGGGTGCCTGGATGTCTCAGTCAGTTAAGCATCCAACTCTTGAGTCTGGCTCAGGTTGCAATCTCAGGGTTGGGAGATCCTGAGATGGAGCCGTGCAATGGGCTCTTCTGCGCTTAGCAGGGAGTCTGCTTGAGATTCTCTCCGCCTCTCCCTCTGCCCCTCCCCCTGCTTACACACATGCACTCTCTCTCTCTCTGCCTAAAACAAATAAATAAAACTTTTTAAAAAGGGAAAATATTTTATAAAGACAAATAATTATATAATTAATGGTATTATCCACAAAAGGTCAGGAAAAAAAAAAAAAAAAAGAAAGAAAGAATGCCAGCAGGAACTTCAGGGCAAGTGACCCAGAGTAGAAGCAGAGGAAGCCACTGTTGTCAGTTTCCTATGGTGCCTAGAGCACCTGAGGGGCTGGGTGCCGAGGCTGCCAAAACCTAATCTCTTCATACCTGGGACTTGCATCACTATTCAAGAATGTATGCAAACAGTTCATGCCTTTGATAAATATTTCTGGGTACCCATCATCCCTTTGGTTCTTGAGTCAGACTCAGCATCAGCATCAGCAAGGCCACACCCAGAGGTAGAGGGAGGTGAGATGGGAGGGCAGGAAGTAAAGGCAAATATCCAGCTTTTTCTGAACAATACTCTTGCTTCCAAGTGCCCAGTTGGCTAGGTAGTCCACTTCCCTGCCATTTCTTTTTCCTCATGTTCCCTAGTGTCTATAGAATGTCTGGTCTATGGTTTATACTTTATGTGCATTTTTGATTAACTAACATCATTGTCTCTTAGCTGGGTTTCCATCTAAACACCTTTTTTCTCCCATTCTAACTGCACAAATACGAGCTTTGGAAACCTTCATTGACTAGAACGTTGACCCTACGAATAGTGGCTTAACCCAGGTCTATAAGCATTGACTCAATCTCTTTTTCTATTATGTCACATAACTCCTCTAAAAACCCACAGCATTTCTGTGTGGAGCACATCAAATTTAGATGTTTCTTCTGCTCAGTCTTCTCACCCATATGCCTCCTATCTCCCCATCTTTTTCCCACATTCATAGAAGACTCTCTTTGCTAACCAAGCAGACCTGCTGGTCATCTCAAAGGCCTTCTCAGAAGCTCTTGGCCAGACTTTAAAATATTCCCCACCCCTTTCTATAAATTCATGTCTCTTTTCCTTTCTTGGAAACCTATATCAGACCTCGCCTCTTCCATGAAGCCCACCTAAACTAGTACCACCCCCCTCCATCCCACTCTGACTACTCCACCATCAGCATTTCCACATTGCTTATATTCTCTTCATGGTTCTTACTGACTGACACATAGCAGGCACAAATAACTAGTTGTTGAGGGGCACCTGGGTACCTCAGTGGGTTAAAGCCTCTGCCTTCAGCTCAGGTCATGATCCCAGGGTCCTGGGATCAAGTCCCGCATTGGGCTCTCTGCTCAGCAGGGAGCCTGCTTCCCCTCCTCTCTCTGCCCACCTCTCTGCCTACTTGTGATCTCTGTCTGTCAAATAAATAAATAAAATCTTTTTTTAAAAAAGCTGTTGAGTAAATGAACAATTCTATTGATTCAGCCTCTAAGCCATCTTTCAGATGTGTCCCTCCCTCCTTATTCCCACTGTCACAGCTCCAGATGTGGCTCTCATCACTCTTCCCGAGGACCATCAAAATAGTCTCCTAAGAACTTCCCCTTCCTTCCATCCTCCCTCTATTCAGACTCTAAAGTGCCACCTAAGTGAACTTTCTGAAAGAAATCTGATCACATATCCTATTCTTCCTGGTTCCCCAAAGCCTTTGGGATAAGTCAAAAGATCTCAGCAATGCTTTCAAGGTTCTTCACAATCAAGTCTCAGATAGTTCTCTGTTCTCCATTACTTTTCACTATTGATCATCCATGTTTGAGTTAACTCTTCAGCACAGGGTGTATGCCTTGTCAGTGCTACTCCTTTTGCCAGAGGCTATCCTCCCCTCCTCTCTACCTGATAACCTCTGACTTCTGTTTTAGCTGCCCCATCCAACCTTGGGGCTAACCCTGCTCTCTTCCAGATCCCCACCAGTTTAGTCTGGGAGTGGGGTAGGGAGAGGCAGGGCACACTGAGCTTAGTGCATTGTAACTGCGAGTTTGTGAGCCTCTTGAAAGAAGGACCAAATGTTCCTATCTTTTGCATCCACAGCTCTATTAGAGTACTTAGCTTCTAGGATGCTCTTAGTACTGCTGAGTAAGTGAACAAAGCATTTTGTTCACACCATGTTAATTTGCACTCACTCGAAACCATACACTCTTAGAGCTGGAAAGGATATAAAAAGTATCTTTTCTAACCTGCTCATTTTTCACATGAAGAAACTTCAGCCTGTAAGGATTTACGTGACTTGCCCAAGACCATGAAGAGGCAGCAAGCAGCAGCGAGCAGCATCGATGCTGCCCACTTGATTTATACCATCTTCTGCTTATTGTATATATAAAGCCATGATGCCGAAACACAGAGTGAGTGCCCCAAGTGGGGGGAAAGCATCTTCTTCTTTCTTTTGCATTTTCAGGAGGGCTATATATCCTCATTTGAATTCAACAAATATGACTGAATGACATTTACAGACGCCAAGTTCTGCTGTGCCCTTGTGCAATTACCCCTTGATACCTTCTGGAAGCACATTTTAGTGACTCTATTCAGTTGGCTTGAAACTTTAAAAAATTCCTCAGATCCACTGCAAGTCTTCAAAACCCCTGTATGTATATTACAACCCAATGTATATTAAAATATTTAAGTCAAATAATTATGGATACTGACTTCCTCTAATACTCAAGATCAAGTTACAAAGTTCCCAATTCATGCAATTAATCGAGACAAACACCCATGTCCAGCTCTTCCATCCAGACTCTGTCCTACACTGTGACCCCAAGGACAATTTTCACTTCTTAGATGGGAAAGGTTGAACAAAGATGATATTAGTGATGATCATGGTAATAACAGACACGTAGAAAAGCAAAGGAAATGACAGTATCAGTCAGTGGGAAAATAGGGCACTCAGATTCTCTCTTTTCAATATTCTACTCTAATACAAAGAGAAGTGCTCCTTTGCAGAAGAAAAAAAAAAAAACAGATGAATTCAAACTTTACTCCTTTCAGCTATGCCAGGCAATGTGCCCTCTAATTCATCACTATCTCCTATCTGTTGACACGATCCATCATGAGTATGCAGCCTTCTAACAACAGAGAGAGCATCTTAAAAGGTTCTGAGAAATTTGTTCAAGTAAATACACAACAAAGATTTTTCAATCATTTGCCATAGGAAGGGAAATGCCCACTTTAGAGAGATTTAGTAGCTTTTAACAGAACACGCCTGCACTAATGTATGCACAGCCTGGAAGCACGGAGGTTATCTTTCTGCTCCTACCAATACACTCCATTTCCAATCCTTTGTCCTGCCTATAGTTAAAACTGGCTGCGGGAGTCCCATTACTGTCATTCCGTGCTATCTCAAAGTTAAATCATAATGAGCTTTGAGATTGTGAGTTGTTTCCCTCTTGTTTCTGCAGAAACGCAGGCTCCTTTTCCATTTGGGAGGATCTGAGCCTCCAGGTTTCTATGATTGCCTCTCACGCCTTCTCTCTTCTTTTATTCTGTTCCCTTCTTTGGCTCAAAAAGCAAACTCATTACCAAACCAAATGCATACGCCTCCCACACAGAATCTGGAGGAGAAAGACATCCCATTTAATTCAGAGGAGCCATTTCAGAGGCTAGCCGTGGCCCACGGCTTCACTGGCCTACAGGACACGTCAAGGATAACCTGACTAAACACAGGACTGTCTCTCCAGGGACCGCCCTGTCGTCTGAATAAAATCCCTTACCTGGAAAAGCAGCTACTTTTCCCCTGGAGGACTCCGATCCCAAACAGTTGACGATTTAAAAATTAAAATGATTATAATAATAACAAACAATTATGTAAGCATTAATGTGTGCCAGGTACTCATCAAAGCCCTTACTGTGTACTAGCCCATTGAATCTTCACAATCCATGAGGTAGCTGCCCTCCTTACCTTTGCTTTACAGATGAGTAAAGCAAGGCTCATAAAGGTTAGTAACTTGCCCAGGGTCACCCAGCTAGTGGCTGGCAGATGCAGACTCAGCTTTAAATGCCCCAGTTCTGGGGCCCCTGGGTGGCTCAACTGGCTAAGTGCCTGCTTTTGGCTCAGATCATGATCCTGGGGTCCTGGGACCGGGTCTCCCATCAGGCTCCTTGCTCAGCAGGAGCCTCTGCCTGCTGCTCCCCCTGCCTGGGCTCTCTCTCTGGCAAATAAATCAATAAAATATTTTTAATAGTAAAATAAATAAATACTCTGGTTCTGAGTTCATGTTCTTTACCACTATGCTATGCTGCCTGGAATTAAAGGACAAATGTATCCATTAATAACATTCCTCTCACCAAAAGTGCCATTGAATCCATTTGGAAACCCCAAATTTTATAATAGAGATAGTAAAAGTAATAAGAACAAGAAAAGAACAAGAAAGGCAACAAGGAACATTTATCAAGGGCTTACTATGTGTCAGATAGAGCTGTTATTATTACTCCTCATTTTCCACATAAGGAAACACAGGTTAGGGAGCCACCCCCAAATCACAGAACTAGTAACCATCAGTCAGGAATTGAACTCATGTACCCTGACTCCTAGGTCCTCTTGGTCTATTTCTCCATCTTCCTTCCATAAACATGAGGAACATGAGGTATGGAGGGGAGGACTGTGTTATGCAATACGCTAGCCTGATCTAATTCTCTTCAAGGTAGTCTTTGAAACGCTCCCACCAAATTGCAGGTCTTCTAAGTCTCAGCCGTGTGCCCTGTTTCCATGGTAGCTGCCCCTCCTATGTTCTTTTTCAGTGAATGCCACCCCTCGGACCACAGAAGTCCAAGTTGGACACCTGAAATCATTCCTAGTTCCTCAATGATGCTCAGCACTCTATAGCCAATGTGTCATTACAGTCCACTGAGTCTACCACCAAACCCTTCTTGAACCTATAACTTTGGCCTATAGGATACTGCTTCATGTAGCCACTTAAAGACCTTTGCCATCTTATCTCAACTTTCTTTGCCAGTAGCTCACCACCACAACTGGCCCCACCCCATACATACATACACACACACACACACACACACACCATTCATTGCAATGTAGTCATGCTAAAGCTACACAAAAGCCATGCTTCTTCAAACCCATAGCTTTTGCAAACATGGTTCTCTTGGCAGGCAGTACTCTTTCCCAACATTTCCATTTTGTAAACTCCTATACAACCTTTAAAGCCTTCCTTTGTTTAGCCAGGCAGAGTCAGTCACTGCTTCCTTGGTACTCCCATGTCATTTTTATAGTATTTATCACTCTCTGTTATCATTTCTTATCAAACTATAAATTCTGGGAAGGCAAGAATTTTGTCTTATATTACTTTGCATCTCTAGGACCTAACACCATGCTGTTTCATACTAAGATCCAGAAACTGAAAGCTGAATTATATTGAACTTCTCTCACACAACAGCTGACCCTACTGGTCTAGCTCCTTGCTACTCCAAGTGCAACCCAACAGTAAGGCTCTATGTGACTAGTATTCGAATAATATTTCAAAACAAATACTCTTTGTGTTTAGTGATTATTGACAATAATCCTTTCTCACCCAGCCAATATAACTAAAGTCAATTCTACCACTCTTCTAAAATTTGTGGGAGTTCAGAAATATGAAAACTTTTGCAGCCAGCTATTATTTATTTACATATATCCAGCACGGAGATATTATATTAAGGTAACTTTTACCTTCGTGGTATAAATAAAACAATCTATGAAAAATAGGAGTCATATTGAGTAGGACAAAGAAAAAATATAAAGTTCTTTTTCATTCAATTACAATAGAAATATAAATACTCCAAGTTGAAAGTTTAAATTGGCCTTGAAACTCCAACTGAATTAACACAAACATAAAAAAAACAGAATATATTTCTTTATCAGTTTACAGAAGATGAACGGCAGAAGGAGTTGATAGTGTTTCCTATTTAGAGCTGCTAAGGCCCGAAAAATGTTTTTTAATTAGTTTATGCTTCTAATTCTGGGTGGGAGGATCATATAGGTACTTATTCATTTTAAAGATGAAGAGAATAAAGCACAGAGGGTTAAATGATTTGCTGAAATTACCCAAACTCCTACCCTCTGGTAGTAAAACAGCAGTAATCATTTATTAGGGCTTACTGCACGATAAACAAAATGCTCAGCATTTATTTGACTTGTCCCAGCCCCCACATCAGTACCATGAAGTAGATGCTATCCTATTTCCTCAACTGTAATATCTCTTTTTTTTCCTTTTTCTTTCTTTTTTTTTTTTTTTTTTTTTTTTTTTTTACATTTTAACATCTCTAAAATGGGTAAATATGGGGGCAGCTCGGTGACTCAGTCAGTTTAGCATCTGACTCTTGATCTCAGAGTCCTGGGATAGAGCCGCATTGGCTCTGTGTTCAGCAGGGAGTCTGCTTGAGATCTTTTCCCTCTCTCTCTGCCTTGCCGCCGGGGCATGCTTTCTCTCTCTCAAATAAATGAATGAATAAATAAATACCAAATAAAATAAAATGGGTGGATTTTGCAATCACTGCTGTGTCACAGTTTGATTAGCAGCAACTTTTCTTCCTTGTACATAAAAGAATGGTGGCATCCTAAATCTAAGAAAATACAGTAGCAGCCTCATTTCTGCAGGTAAGCAAACTTGGAGCTTGTCCTAGGTCAAACAGCTAGGGAGTGGCAGGGCCAGTATTTGAAGCCAGGCAGTCTGACTCTAACCTCACCTACTCACAATCAATTAACTATTCACGTTTCCACCTCAACAGCTCATCTGCACTCACAGAATCTGACTTGTCGGTGTGGTAATGGATGCTCTACATTGGCCCTAGAAGGCAGCAGTCTCTTTGGCTGCCAAGGTCACTGGGAAGAATGACGTATGATGAGTGAATGAAAAATCGAGTTTCCCTTAACAAGTGGCCTTTGATTTCTTTGGGGCTCCTGCAGGGATATAAAGCATCTCTCGGTAGGAAAGTCCTGTGGGAAATGCTCATTCTTCCTAAAGGCTGGAGTTGGGCTGCAGCATCTTCCAGGGGGTGCTGTGGGGTCACCCTCCAGGTCTGCAACTCCCTCTTACAAAGGCAGCCAAGTGAGAACTCACCTCCGATGAGATCATCACCTGCTGTGAAACTTATTCTATTTCCTAACGTGAAGCCTGATTTTTCCCTAAACTGTGAAAATCCCTCTAAGACCACAGTGAAGATTCCATGATTGGTTGTATTAAAAAAAAAAAAAAATTGGCAAGGCTTAAACTTGGCAATAACAAAATAGATATGTATTTTTCATTAATGGGAATTAGAATGAAGTTGTATGCAGGAATTGGAATGTGTCAGCTGCTGAAAGAGAGAAGCAGTTGATTTGGACAGCAGTGTGACTAATTAGGTTTTCTTTTGTGAAGGAATTAGTTTGTATTGATTCATTTATGTCTGATATAACTCAGTAGTCCTCCCCCAGCCTGCGGGAAGCCTGCCTGGACTAGTAAGCAATAAGGATCTGGCAGAGCAGCTCAGCTCTTTTGGGGGGATATGAACCTCTCAGCTGAATTGAGCAGGCGTGACAAGATCCCCCTCGTGGGTGTCCATTCCCTGCTGAGACATGGACCAACCCCATACACCATCCCTACTGGCTGGATATGAAAGCCTGAACACCAGGGTTGCCCTGAAAAATCACTGGAGAGAACCCAGACTCTGAGCTACTCTGAGCTACAGAGGTTGTACTTTCTTGATTCAGTAAACCAAACCAAATAAGAACCTGTCCTATTTCTCATGCAGCGCTGGGGGCAGGCCTTTACTATCATTCCCATCTAAGGTGGAATCATCTCTTTAGTGAACTTGGCACCAGAGTTAATGGATAAACAAAAACAAAAACCAAAAAACATGCAGGCAAAGCATCTGGGACAACTGTTAGCATGGATAGTACTTTTCACAGAGAATTAGAAGGGATGAATCTCAGATATGGTTTTGTAACTAATTAGCTGTCTTTGGTCAAGTGACTGAACTTCTATGGGCCTGTGTTTCTTTATTTGTGACATTTCCTATATAAAATGACACCAGTAAATTTATTACCCCAAGAGCCTATGCAGAGTCATTTCTCCCAAGAGACTAACAGTTTGCACTAAGTTATCCACACTTTTTTGCCCAGAAGCTTCTGTTTTCAATACACACCAATACCAATACATGGGCAGCAGTCTCATGAAAAGCATTTATTAAAAAAATTAAAAATAAATTTAAAAAAAAAAGAGGCTCAGAGAGATTAAGTAAAGTCACACATTAAGTAATAGGAATGAGATGCTAAGTCAGGTCTGTCCAGCATCCCAAACTCATCTCATAACCTGGAGACTATGGACCGGGGAGGGAGAAGTTGCTGAAACAGTGAGTCTCCAGGAAAGAAGAATGGAAACCCTGTGTAGGAACCCCATGGAGTTTGTAGAGAAACAAGGAGACTTGTAGAGAAACTACCAGAGATGGAAAATATAAACTTTTCAGTGCCAAAGCAGGTAGTAGACAAGAGGCAACTTAAGGAAGCTGTCCTGGAAAGGGGAATGTCCAAAGAAGACCAGCCCTATGTAAAGTAACGAGAAGGCAGAATACTGGAAAGACTATCACTCCAGGTTCAAGTGAGCACAGAAGGAACAATTTCATGGCAACATGAAATTAATCAATCAGTGAGCCGTCTTAGGACTCAAACAGGAAAGACTTTATCACCTCACTGACCATGACCCTGCTCTTGGTAGTTGTAATTTCATGTAAGTAAGAATCTGTACTTTCTTTGAGAGAGAGATAAAGAGAAAGAGGGGGAAGGGCAGAGAGAGAGGGAGAGAAAGAATCTTAAGCAGGCTCCACACCCAGCCTGGAGCCCCATGTGGGGCTCAATCTCACAACCCTGAGATCATGACATGAGCCAAAATCAAGAGTCAGATGCTGAATCAACTGAGCCACCCAGGAGCCCCAAGGATCTATACTGATGAAAGTTCTTTGGTTCCAGAAACAAAATAACTTGAGCTAATTTGAACAATAAAAAAGAAATTTGGAGAAGCACATAGGCAAATTCACTAAAATTAAGGAAAAGCTGAACTTTAGACCTTAGAACAGTCAGAAATAAGAGCAGCTGGGACAACCTTAATAGCAAGACTAAGGGACAGTCACCTGATGTCCCTCCTTCAATCACTTTCCATTCTTCGGTCAATCTGTTTAAAATTTAAATTTCCGAAGAATTTGATTGGCCTATCTTTTCATGTGCTATGTGCACACACATACAAGTGCACCCATGCACTCATACTAAGAGATAACTTTTTTTTTTTAAGATTTTATTTATTCATCTGAGACAGAGAGTTACAGAGATAGAGAGCATGAGCATGGGGAGAAGCAGAGGGAGAGGGAGAAACAGGATCCCTGCTGAGCTAGGAGCTCCATTCCAGGCTCAATCCAGGACTCTGAGATCATGACCTGACCGAAGGCAGAAGCTTTAACCATCTGAGGCACCCAGACTTCCCCAAAGAACCTCTTTTATTTGGAAGTGACAGCAAGAGTTGCTTGTAGCATGGGAGGAGTCGTTATTACCAGTAGAAGAAAGGATTCAGAACAGGCAGAAACAGCGGATGTCCACTGAAGGGTCCCAGACCAGGAGTTCTGCAACAAGACTAAGAAGACAGATGCTTTTCCAGGAGCTACCTGGAAAGTTTGTGAGAGCTACTGATTATTCAGAGTTGAAAGGAAACCCATGCAAGCAAGTGTTCATGAATGAGAAAGACTCGTAAATCTGATCTTCAGAACAGGACTGATAGGTATCAAGCCTGGACCAAATTTCACCTTAGCCAGGGTCATCTCAAGTATTTTCTGCAATGGTGGATTCCATCTAGAACCTGGTTTAGCCAGCCTGGTGCCCCCAAAGAGAGAAACAGAGTGGGATATGAGCTGCGTAGGAGTAGGCAATTGAAAATAATTGTAAGCCTTGCCAGTGACAAGATAAAAAGTTGAAACAATTAGTTCTGCCCTTGGAGAATGGTGGGCCCATAGCCAAACAGGACAGGAAGTATCTCCTGGAGCCTCTGGTTGTACCCCAATGCACAGTAACAGATTCAAACACACACACACACACACACACACACCCTACCCTGGAGTAAAATCAGGAAACAGACAGTGCTTTCTTCAGTCTCTCCCTACCTTTTCCTCAAGGACATAGTGTCCTGGGCTTTCAAACTGTCCTCCTCCATGCTTCTTTAATATATTAACAAATTAATTCATGCACAAGGTGGTATGCTTTTGCATTTTAAAACCTACTAGTTTTTAGTCTAACTATGGAATAAAATATATTAAAACATCATGAAAAGAACAGTTTATTTAGTGTCCGGAGACCAGGGTTCATGACTCTAGGCTAGACACTACATTAAGCTTGTCTCCTTTCCACTCTCCATTACCACAGACAACATGCAGGGCAAGGAACGGTGTTCCCTCATCTTTCTCTCACCCTGGCCACTCTCCTCCCTTAGGTCTGATGCTGGTCCTAAGCTGCACTATCTTACAATCAAAAAGCATCCACCTTTCAGGTCTGGCTCAAGTGAAGGCAACGAGGCATAAAGGAAAGGATCAAACTGCCCCAGTCCAGACTCCTGCTCGACCAGTGATGAACTGGAAAACTTCAGACAAATTATTTTGCCTCTCTGATGCTCTGTTTCATGATCTGTAAAACGGAGGTAAGCATACCTCTCTTTCAAGAAGTCCATGAAACACTTGATGTAGAAAGAAATGTCCACAGTAAGCATCTGATAGCTATCATCATTACCTTTTCCTTAAAGCTTTCCCTGGCCACCCTTTCCAGAGCAAATTCATTTCTCTCCAAACCTTCGGTACAAATTCCCTGTATCATTTAGATGGTCATCTAGTGCTCTGGGCTGCTAAAATGTTACCTTTCTTCTGACACCTATAACAAAAATTATCCCCAATGTATTCTTTAAAAAAAAAAAAGCCCACCTTATTTGAAAGCGTATGATCTCGTGTGCTCCTTTTCTAGGAAATGTCCTGCTAACTCAACTCCCCCACCATCATTAAGTCCTATGACTTAGCAGCATGAGTAAGATGTTCAGAAAAGACTATTTTGAGTAAGAAGTTTATACTATACCCAAATATATCCAAATCTGTGCTCATTTTCCTTTTCGATTTAACCCAGAAATGATTTCCATGCAGATAGGCTTAATTTCTGAACCTCAGGACAGCCCTTATTTCCTTACCCTCAGAGTTAGTCACTTCTCTTTTTTGGCTGTTAATCCTATCTGCGCGTCCACAGCCTGGCAGGCCAGTGTCCTAGTTGTTCATGTCACCCTCCAAGTCTCGGTTGTGCTCAGCACCTGGATGCGTTAACCTAGGAAAGACATACACGTGGGTGGGAATAAGAGCCAGGCTTTGCTAGAAACTCTGCCCACTCCTCCCCTTTCACACTTCCCCAGGCACCACAGCCCTCTAAGGAGTTATTGGATTTGGGTCTCGTTTCAGTCCAATTTCATCAAAAGTCCAGTAAGAGCTGCTTCACTTGAGTACAACTGCAAAAAGTGAGGAAGTTTAGAGCCCTACTACCAGCTCAGCAAGTTCATGCCACAGACACAATCTGGCTTTAGTGGGAGAGATAAAAGGGCATGCTTGATGGCTTCCCTGGGTGGGAGAGAAATGAAGTCTGAAAGCTGTTTCTGCTGACTGTGCTCGTTGTCAGTTGTCTGCAAACAGATCCCTAAAAATCGAGCGAGATCAAAGGACTCATCAAAGATCTATTCATCAAAGCTGGAACTCAATGCAGTCTGTGCTGGAAACCATGTCTTCTATCCACACCCAGGAGATAGTCTTCAGTCCTGCGTATTGGTGTAAATCAAATAATACCCAAAATGGGGAGGGGAGAAAAAGATAAATGCCAGGAAGATCAAGGTCTCTGAGGGCTTTATGGCCTTTTGAGACTCAAGAAAAATCTCTACCTCCTTATTCCTTCTTTTCCCAGAAAGACTCTTACTAACACCAAAAACAGATTTATAGTTCCTACTATTTGTGAAAGGTAACACCATGAATGCCACAGCAACTAGATCCAAACTCTGTTCTGTGGGCTTACATTCAGAAGAGATAAACCACTGAGATATCAATGAGAGAAGACACAAAGGCCCTTGGGAACAAGTACGCGCATGTGTATTTACAGAAGTTTGGGGGTTTGGGGGAAGGGGGTTATATGGGACTATTGTATTTTATTTTTAATTTAATTTTTTGTGTGTTCCAAAATTCATTGTTTATGAACCTCACCCAGTGCTCCATGCAATACGTGCCCTCCTTAATACCCACCACCAGGCTCACCTGTCCCCCAATGCCCTCCCCTCCAAAACCCTCAGTTTGTTTTTCAGAGTCCACGTGTTTTCTCGCTTTCCCCACCACACTGTGGGAGAATGGCGAGCTCTGTATCCAAACGACTGCCTTGCCTGCAGTGGGGACTCCAAGAAATGGAAGGATTGCACTTTGTTTTAGCTACTTTTGAATGCTGGGTGTAAACAGACAGTTTGCCCTGGTGACAGATGATAAAACAGGCAGAAAGGCAATGCCAGAGGTAACATCTATTCATGAGGAAGGACAAAACCAGGACTGGCAGACAAACTTCCCACTGCATTTTCCTGCAAAGCAGAATGCAAGCTCTGAAGGATGGGGTTGGATACAGACTCACAGTCGACTAGTATTGCCATTAAAGTTCATGCATGGCTTTCTCCATCATCTCCAAGGCCAAGTACAAAGTGGAAATGAACAACAGAAGAAATGTTTCTCCCTAAAAGATTGTGAGGCAACAGATGATGACTTTTATAGACTCAAGGTTATGAACCCAGATGTATTTTCCAATTAAGAACAGAAAAATAGAAATCAGTTTTGGACATTGCCAAGTGTCATGATGCCTTTGCCAAACAAGTCCTGTCTTAATTTTAAAAGCATTTGAGAAATGGGATGCTTCTCTACTTCTCTGTTTTTCATAGAACAAGACCAAATGTTGCAGAATTTGGGAGAACCAAAAATCAGAGAGTCCAATTAAGGTTTCAGGTGAGAACTGTGTTCTCTCGAATGAAGTCTTGTCATGAGGAAACTGGATCCTCAGCTCCTACATCATTAGGGGCTTGGCTACAAGTAGCCTTGCTCTTCCTTGTGGTTTCTGACCCTTTTCCAGGAAGTAACAGCTGAAAGCAAAGAAATTAGGATAAGAGCTTACGGGGTGGGGGGGGGGCGGCAGTGATACCCCAGTTTCCTGGAGTAGTCTCTCCAGGAAATAAATCCACACACTTCAGTGACAACAGTGGGAGAGGTTCTCAACAGACTTGCTACACAGCCATGGGGTGGGGGATGTCACTGTCTGTCAGACACACAGCTTTTACTTTGGTTTCTTAGGAAAATAGTACATGCCCTTTCTGCTTCCCACTGAGAGTGAATTACTCTTGCCTGCGCTCAAGCAGAGAGAGGCTGGCTGGGCTGGGAGCACTCAGCTACAGCCTATTAAACTGAAGTTGCCTTTAAAGTTGGTTAATGACAAGAAAAACTGTTTTCATCTATCTATATATCCAAGTTCAGACACAGGAGAAAAAAGTTGGTGCAGAAAAATGCCTTCATTTTACAAATTTGAATGTTACTGACTTGACATCTAAAAACTCTTAAGAACACCTCTTAAAAATTATAAAATCTATATTCTATGATAACTCAAATGCATGCATGCCTGCCCACACACCCACAAACACAATGACTTCCCTGAAGGTCAAACTCTACACAGCAGAACGGGGCAAAGGAAGCAACATACCTTTCCTCCCACTCTGTATCATTATCATTCGTGGTTAGCATTTACACAGCACTGTGCTCTTGGCTGTTTTTCATAAGCATTCCTATAAAGCTGGCCCTCAGCAGTAACCTTCCTTTGGAAGTCAGGTCAGAGAATGCTAGTTTGCACATGAGACCACAGAGGCCAAGGTATCTGCCCAGCATATCAAATCAAGAAACAATATCCGAGTATATACCCTTAAGCCTGAAAATAACATATATACCCAGCATATTCCCAATCCCAGTTGTTAATCGCCTACGTACTTTATTCCAAAATTTGAGGCCAAATTTGTAGTAATTTAGTATTCAATTCCTGGTATCTTTCTCTTTATTCACTATTGCAATCAGCTCTGGGTACTTCTAAGACAAATTTTCTGATATAAAATAATATAAAAAGACGACTTACTTGGAATTATCCTATCTCTGAATCTTACAAAGCCTGGTTTTGTTCTTTATTTGTTTTAATAATTAAATACCACACCCAAATCTTAGTGACCTAATTAATGCTGTCACATTTTTAACCATTGTTTAATTATTTTAGAGAAGTTAAGAGTTGGTAACTGTATATGGTCCTGTCACTGCTTTAAAAGACAAAGGAACAATTTCAACTTTCAATAATTTCATATTAGCCTCTGATGGAAAGTAGAAAACAGTGAAGAAAATGCAAAGCAAATTCAACATCATGTGCCATGATTTGTCAGCTATAAAGCACTATACAAATGTTTGCTGGGGTGGATGATGAACGGAAAGAGGAGAAGGAGGAGGATGAGGAGGAGGAGGCAATTGTCATTTCCATAAAGAAGCACCAAGCTTCATGTCTGGTCCTTAGTTTCAATCACACAGACAATTAGCTTTGGCTAATCCTAAACTGGTTTTGAAAATGTTAAGAGTTACACCATGGCTGGTGGTCTGATCCAAGCTTCTGACTGGATGTAAGCTGGCCATATAACACACGTTATTTTGTTGGAATGACAGGATCTCAATCATTTATCCCATTTTTTTATCTTAGAAACTCAACAAATGGCAGAAAGATACCTAATGTCATAAAATCTAACTGAAAATGACCTGGAACTAACTTGTTCTCTTCTCAAGCAAAGGACGCTGAAAACATCTGGTTCCTTTTCAAAATCAGAACATAAAGTAACCTACAGTGATTTTAACTAGGTACAAAATGTGATCATTTTGAACTCAGATTGTAACTCATTAAAGATCTCCTATCTGAAATTCCACAGCAACCATAAAAATGAGCACTAACTCGTGAACTCTGGGCCTAAAGAAAATCAGACAATAAACTACAAACAGCTAACTGTGATTTCTTCATGTTAGTCCCATGTGTATCTGCACAGAGAGCCCATAAGTAGCATGCAGAGTACCTTCACCCCATTCAGATGCCTTCCCTTCTGGTCCAACACCCATCCTCTACCATTACCTCCAAGCATTTATTTCCTTAACTCACTCTGCTGTCTCACCACTATGCACCACTGCCACCACCCCCAGTCTTTGTTACCTAGCTCCAGTCACTGACTTTGAGAACTTGAATAGTTGTCTGGTCAACCAGCCGCTCCTGAAACATGGGCAGTAAACCCTGTCATGTGCTGAAAAGGCCACAGACTCTGGAATCTGACTACCTGGGTTCAAACTCACCTTTGCCCATATCTGTATGTGACCTTGGGGTAAATGACTGAACCTCTCTGTGTCTCAGCTTCCTCCTCTGTAAAACAGGCACGATAAAATTGCCTCCCCATAGACTGTCCTAAAGACTGAATGAGTGAATATATGGAAAATTTGTGGAATAGTAAGTTTTATACAAGTCTAAGATATTTTTCACTGTTAAGGGCAAATTTTGAACAACCTTGCTGATGTCCTATTACAGTTTGGGTTTAAAAAAAACCAACAACAACAACTCTGCCTCTCTCGGGGCTCTGGACAGGCAGGATGTTCTCTGGACACCTTGTGCTCCCAACAATTCTCTGACCCTCATTATACGCTACAGATTGGATGATAGTCACCACACCCTCTAGTACAAGCACTCCTTCAATTCTGTCCATCTACCAGTCACTTATAGGACACCGAATCAATTCCTCTGGCTATCAGCACTCACTCACAAGGGTCCCTAGAACAGACAGAGATTCAAGTGAAATTTTGTTGGGCAATGGAGGAGTAGGATTGTTACAATCAGTAAGAGAACTAAAGCAAAGTCTCTTGTCCACATCTTGCCTGAATACCCTCCCAGAAAGGAAATACCTTGGAGCTCCAACAGGTCTTTTCCTGGAAACACTTCTGCTTTAGCTCCATCCATTATAGGATTCTGCATAGACATCACTAGTCAGCCATCACTAGACACTGAATCTACTGGACTTGATCTTGATCTTGGACTTCCCAGCCTCCAAAACTGTAAGAAATAAATGTTTGTTGTTTATAAGCCACTCATTCTATGGCATTTTGTTACAGCAGCCAAAAAGGACTAAGATAAGCACATTCTGGACCACAGGCTTCTAAGGTCTCAAAATCTACTAATGATTGAGAAATCCATAAGAAAATTTCACTCTTGAACAAAAAATATGGAAGAAAATATAAAGAAGACTCCAGGTTAATAGATAGAGCTAAGCAAATGAAAGCCAAGATAAAAGTGTCTTTGAAATGGTTCTGTCAATCTTTCTACAAAAATCTCAATTTTTTTTTTTTTTAGACAGTGTCACTTTCCTGAGTTCTAGCCATAATTTTTATGTGAAAGACACGTTTCTCAACTCACAGTCACTTAAGTGATTCTGATAAGACCAGTTTCCAAGGACCCATCTCTTTGTTCTGTTGAGCTGAGCTGAAGCTGATAACACAGACTCACGTGGCAGCTCCACGTGGAATTTACCTTGTAATCCCTTGGAGGTTCAGTTTCCCATTATGAAACTGCGATGATGACAGGAAAGCAAAGCTCTTTGTAAACTCTAAAGTAATACCTATATTCTAAGACAACGTATCATTCCAGGGGCATGTATACTTTCTGAAAAGGCTATGAGGGCAAATACTCAACTTTTTGCACTTAATTTTGGTTTCAAGCTTCCCAATCCTTGATCCTTTAAATTACTTTAGTGAAAGATGCCTCCCTCCCTTCTGTTTGAATCCATATTAAAAAAAAAGAAGCAGAAGAAGAAGAAGTAGAAGGTTTTTAGTGATTTGTCAGGGGAAGGAATAGCTATTCCCACACACATATTACAGAGCTGAAAAGCTGGACCAAGAAAAAGATGCCTAACTTGTAAGTGGGATTAAACTACAGAACAAAAAGAAAGATAAGTTTCTTTCATCACAACCTCCATATGAAGCTCTTCTCTTTTATTCATCAATTGACTCAATCATTTGTTCAACGGATAGTGATGGCAATTACAATCACTGGCACTATCCCCGCAGTGACAAAATCAAGGCCCTGCTCTCATGGAGTTTACATTCCAGTTGTGGGAGAGGGTGGAAACAGACAATATGTCAGGGGTAGTGCCAAGTCATATGAAGGAAAATAAAATAAGCTTACGGAGCAGAGAAAAGGGAAGGAAAAATTCTTCTCTACCCTCAAGGTAATCCAGCCGGACTAAGAATTACATTTACATAAAACAGATCAACAGGAGAAAAAGCCAAAGTTTTATTATGGGCCCACCGAGGTCCAGTAATGAAATTGAAACCTAAAGAAATAACCAAAGTGGGCAGTTTTTATACTCTTTGGGCAGAGACGACAATCTGTGAGGAACTGACAGAAAAACAACAACAGAACAAAAACTTAACTTTGGAAGCTTCAGTGAGTAAGGAATTCTCAACAGAATTTGGGCTGGAGCAGTATATTAGTAAAAAGCAACAAGGATTGTTTACACAGTCTTCTGGACTCTAAATTTCCCCTCTCTGGGGATAATGTGTCTACCTGCTGGTACAGAGGCTGTCTTTCCCCAGGGAGATGCAGTCCCTGCTTTCAGGAGAACAGAAGAGGGTCTGAGTGTCCTTGCACAGGCTGTCTCTTAAGTAACTTTTACCTAAAATAACCAATACACCAAACTGGCACATTTGGGGGCAGGCTGCCCTGGGCCCTTCAAGAGCACAACGGAGGGAGAAGGTGTCCAACAGAATAGTTGTCATGCCTTTCTCATTAGGTGACACTGCTTCTGAGGCTGGAACACGGGGAGGCAGCCAGTCAGTCAGATACCCCCGGGGCAGTGTACCCCGGCCCGAGGGAACAGGGAGGAAACCCCGAGAGGCTAGCGGGTGCTGTACTGCCCACTTGCTTGTACTCACCGACCTTCCTTCCACATTTTTCCTTAAGCTCTTCTTTCCAGTTTACCTCTTAACTCGGGCAAACGGAGAGCAGAACAGCCCCTTCAGCGAAAGCAGCTGAGCTGCCAAGACGTCCAGCCCACCAGCCGCACCGACCACTCTGAGCTCAACCCCTGACTCGCGCCTGCGCAGAAGGGTCATGGGGGGCACCCTCTAGAATGACCGACAACTACTTTCACCTCATTACCATACTAAAATCTCCGCCCCTGGAGGAGCACAAGCCTCATTTGCATAACATACAACGTGGGTATCCACACTTTCCCTAAGGCGAGTGCGTGACTTTTTGCCCTCCTCTACATGAGGCTTCCCTAATCACCTTAACCCTAAATATAGGGAACCCGTCCACCCTTCTTCAGTGGAGTCATGGCTTTGGAAGCCATTCCTCATGATGTCCCCATTTGCTGCAAATAAAGTTTTCTTTGTGCAACTATTCCAGCTGGTGCGGTTTCTGACTCACCGAGGGGCAAACTCCTGTTGTTTTATTACAGGAGCAAGGGCGCTGGTGATGACCCTTGAGATTGCAGAGGTGCAGAGGGACGGGTGGTATGCAGTTTGTGGGCCGTGGTAAGGATGTTGCATTCTACTCAGAAAAGAGAAGACATTAGAGGTTTTAGGGCAGAGGAGTGATATGATCTGGTTTGTATTTTTAACAGATTTCTCTGTGGAGTGTATATTGAGGGAGGGGAGCAGAGGTAGAAGCAGGGAGAACAATTAGGAGGCTGCTGGGATCTGCATGGTAGCAGTGCAGGTGGCAGAAGTGAGAATTCTGATTACAATCTGGGGGTTGCTAAGGGACAGGGTGTGCAGCAAGTGAGAAAAGGGGGTCTAAGATAAGTACATCAACTGGAAGATGGTGAGACCATTGCATGAGAGGAGGAAGTCTACAAGAGGAGTAAATTTGATGGGAGGAAAGAGAATCAAGATTTGTTTTGGACACGGCAAGTTTGAACCACCTGTTAGAAATCTAAATGGACATGTTGGGGCTATTAATTATGCAATATTGTGGACACCTGGGTGGTCCAGTCAGTTAAGTGTCCCACTTTTAATTTTGGCTCAAGTCATGATCTCAGGGTGGTGAGATCAAGCCTCATGTAGGACTCACATTCAGTGAGGAGTCTGCTTAAGATTCTCTCCCTGGGGCACCTGGGTGGCTCAGTGAGTTAAGCCTCTGCCTTCCACTTAGGTCATAGTGCCAGAGTCCTGGGATCGAGCCCTGCATTGGGCTCTCTCTCAGCAGGTAGCCTGCTTCCTCCTCTCTCTCTGCCTACTTGGGATCTCTGTCTGTCAAATAAATAAACAAAATTAAAAAAAAAAAAAAGATTCCCTCTCCCTCTCTCTCCATGGGCACATGACTGTGCTCTCTTTTTCTCTCTAAAATAAATACATAAATCTTAAATATGCAAGGTTCAGTTTTACCATCTGTGAAAAGTTCAGGAGAAAGATTTGGACTAGTGATGGAAATTTGGGAATCATTAAGGTAGAAGATAAACTAGTGAGAACAAGAACATACACAATTACTTTGAGTTTTACTGTACTGGGAATTATATAAATGGGTAACAACCAGAGGGTAATTTGGGGTCCAAGGAGGTATTTTTTATAGATAAGATAGTGGTCGGCAGCATGACAGGTGAGTGAAGTGGCATCCTGTCCTTAGAATGGAGTTAAAAAGAAAACCACAGGCCCAGAGTGGCATTACTTGGGCCAGGCTGTCCCCAAACCAGGGCATGGTACCTAACTGAAGCTTCTACCTGTGCCCAGGAATCTAAGTCTTAATGTGCCAATCAGGAATTCTCTGGTAAATTCCAATGAGGTAATCTGTCACATGGGCCTTCTCCATCCCCCACCCCCACAAGGAAGGATAAGGAAATCTTATAATAATAAGACCCTTTGCCCTTCCTTCTATGGGAAGGTGATCTTGCCTGAAACAACACTTTCCTTTTGCCCCTAACTTCCTTGCCCCACCATCCTTCTTATAAAAACCTTCCATTCTGTACAACTCCTCCAAGATCCCCTCTATTTGTTAAATGGGGTGTTGCCCCCTTCATGAATCATTTACTAAACCAATGAGATCCTCAAATTTATGCAATTGAGTTTTGGGGTTTTTTTTTGCATTTTGTTTTGTTTCTAAAGCAGGCTCCACGTCTGGTGTGGAGCTCAACACGGTGGGGGGGGGGGGGGTGGGGAGCCTTGAACTCACAGCACTGAGATCAAGACCTGAGCTGAAATCAAGAGTCAGATGCTTAACCCACGAGGCACCCAGGCACCCCCTGAGTTTTGTTTTTCGGAGGTTTTTTTGTTTTTGTTTTTGTTTTTAAAGATTTTATTTATTTATTTGACAGAGATCACAAGTAGGCAGAGAGGCAGGCAGAGAGAGAGGGGGAAGCAGGCTCCCTGCTGAGCAGAGACCTCAATGCGGGGCTCCATCCCAGGACCCTGGGACCGTGACCTAAGCCAAGAGCAGAGGCTTTATCCCCACTGAGTCACCCAGGTGCCCCTGAATTTTGTTTTTTAACAATGCCCATGCACTTAACACTGAGAAGCTGGTACTTGCCTGGAATGCAGGCACAGAAATTGGGCACCCTAGTTGATATGGAAGAGCCACAGTGGGTCCCAGACCAGGAATATCCAAGGTGTGCTCAGTGCTTAGTGCTCAGACACTAAGTTTGACTTGATCACCGCAAAATACTACTATCTCTGGGGTGGGAAATACTTCCACATGTCAATCCTTTGCCCTGGGGGTTTTGAGTGAACCCTCCCTATGTGGCTGCGCACCAAGAGTGCTACTATCTATGACTTCTGGAAAATCTGAAATCTGAAACAATGGTTTGTCTTATTCTCAGCAATCAGAGATCTCATTTCTGGATAGAAACAGGCATTATGGAACTGAAATTGCAACTACTTCTACAGCTCAGGCTGCTTAGGGCTTCAGAGAGCCAGCACAAAATGGCAGGCATGTCCTTGGAGTATTCAGTGACAGGGGCAGAGAATGTGACCCAAATGAAGGTGCACCTGGGGGAAACCAGAAGTCCGACAGAAGATAGTCAGTAGCAGGGCAGGTAGCCATTTACAGGTCAGCCAGGTGCCTCCAGGAATCACGGGACCAGAAACTCCAGCAGTGTGAGATGAGAGGCACCAATGAATCTACTGACCTGGGCTGACAGAGCCAATCTGGCACCATACACCTGCCCCTGTACACTCACAGGTGAGAAGTCCTTTCAGTGCTGAGAAATACAATTCCACCATTTGGAGAAACAAAATCCAGCTTCCTTATGCAATATGTGCACAATTTATTAATGCCCTAAACAGTGCCATATTTATGAATGGTATATTATCTCCCTAGTACTTTCTTGGGAGTGGGAAAGTCTAAGCCATACCACTTTTAAACTAATTTTAACATTACCTGTATCAAAGTTATAGGACTTGCTAAGTTTACTAGGAGTTTGTGGTCCATAAACGTTCATTTCATTAATTTCTCCATAAAAACCTGATAGTAAATCCTATTTTTGCTCTATATTAGAGTCTTTCCAGTTTTAAATGTGACAATTTACAGGTTTGCTTTCATGTACTTTATAGAATGTCTATTTACTGTGTCACTAATTTGGGGGCTTTGAAAAAAATGTTTTATGCTTCACTAAGGGAAAGGAGCCAGCTTCACGTTTTGTACCTTTTCACATAATGTTTTCCCTTATTAAAATGACCAGAGAGCAATTTCTTTACAAAGCTTTTGATTAACACCTATATTAAAAATTTTTTTAAGATGAAATATTGCACCCTTGTGTGCAGACGGTAACGATTAAGCAAGGAGGAGGAGACTGATCGCGCAAGAGAGAATATGAAATTGCAGAAGTGCCATCTTTGAGTGAGCTAGGGCGGGGCATGTGAGGACTCTCACACCCACATGCCACGGCTGCGCAAAGGGGTACAAGGTAATTTGCCCACTGAGAGAACAGTTAAAAGTTGGTTTGTGGGCACAGAGTCAGCTAAGGTTATGAGTTTGGTTGGTCAGAGCATGTGGAATTTCTCCTCTGGCTGCTTGTATCCTCTCAGTGAAATAAGAAATCAGGTCATGAGCTGAGAGCGAAGTGTAGGGAGGGGTGTTGGAGGTTGGAGGGGAGAGGAGAGGGGATGAGATGATGGTCTAGGAGAGAGGAAATGAATTCAGGGGAATGCTGCAAGATTGGCTGGCCACACAATCCACTTGACGTTTGTCGTAATTAATCCGGAGTAGGGTGAGGGACACAGAAAGGGGCGGGAGAACTGAAGATGTACACAGGGAATTAAGGTGTGAGTGAAGACATGATGGGGGGTAATGATCAGTGCAAAGGTGATGGGGTCAGTGGACTGGAGGTGAGGTAGGACCGCTACTGGAGTCCAAGGACTGGAGGGAATGAGCTGGAAAAATAGAAAATGGCAGTAGGATATCAGGAAATTTAAAGTCGAGATTGTGAAGGGGCATTTTCCATAGACATTCTTACTGGTTGCCATCGTCTCTAAGGTTCCATAAAAATCAGTTTGATATTGCCGAGGAAGAGTGCCCAGATGCCAATGAATGTGATTCAGAAAGTCTCCTTCCTTTTTCCTCCCTCTTGCCACCTTGATGGCCTCCCTCCCACCCTCCAATAATTCTGAAGTGGATAAAACTGTTCAGATGAATTTAGGCAAAATAGGCTAAAACTAAAGCCTGATGAGAGAACATCTTTCCATCACACTGATAATGTAGAAAAAAAAAACTTAAAAAGAGCATGTTGCTAGAGGAAACGGAGAGGAAGAAGACAAGAAATAAGTGTCTCTGACATTTAAGCAAGCCTGATGCGGGATGGTTTTACATTTATATGACTGATAAATAATACAAGATTCCCTGTAGAGGACAAGTCCAAGTGAAAAATAACCAATTGAGAAAAGAGTTATGTGGTTAGTAATCTCAACAAGAAGGGCTGAGCTATTCTGAAATCCAAGATATCAAATGACAATTCTTCATTTGTAAAATTGTACCCTTGGCAATTAAGTTGCTTTCCAGCTGCCTTTCTCTCTCTCTCTCCTCTGTCACTCTATCTCTAAAAAGCCCTAATGGATTTACGCCTCTATGCAAGTAATCTGAGGTTCCACCTTTCAGAAAAGAAAAGTTTAAATTACCTTTTATTTTAGGAGGGGTTGATCCTGGAATGTTCTTGTATTTAGAAACCTTTTTGTCTATTTTTCAAAACTTTTCCATTTTCCTTCTAACTCAAACATTTCAGGGGCACCTGGCAGCTCAGTCAGTTAAGCATCCAACCCTTGATTTCCGCTCAGGTCATGATCTCAGGGTCATGGGATCGAGCCCCCATGCTGGGCTCTGCACTTAGCATGGAGTCTGCTTAAGATTCTCTCTCTCCCTCTCCCTCTACCCCCTCACCCCACCTCCTGCTCACTCACTCTCTAAACAAACAAACAAACATTCCAGCAAAATTCTTCTTAGCATCTGGCATCTGACATTTCCAAGCAGTGGAGTATTTCTTGGAGAAGGGAGGTGCTGTGGGGATTGCTATGCTTTTCCATGGGAGTAGTCTCATTTCAAAAGTGAAAAAAAAAATCCATCCGCTTTTTTACACTAAAAATTAAACATTCTGACACTCATATTTAGCAGATGTAAATAGTTAATGAAATATAAAAGGATGTTCAATATCACCAACATTTAACTCACATAGTGTTTATGATGTGTCAGGCACTGCTCTAAGCATCAGGCACCATTATAAATTTTTTACAAATATTAACTCAGTTAATCCCAATAAAAATCTTATTTGGCAGGTACTATTATTTTTCCTATTTTGAGTGGGAACAATGAAACTGAGTCACAGAGAAGTTATGTAACTTGCTAGACTCACACAGATAGTACACACCATAGCCAGATAGTAGGACTCTAGGCCCATGCTTTTAGACATTATGCCGCACAATCTTGTCAGGGAAATGCAAAGTCAAGAGAGATACCATTTTCTCTCCAGAAGACTGGCAAACAAAAATTTAAAAATTGGTAACATCAAGTGCTGGCAAGGGGGTAGGCAAACGAACAACCAAATATTGTCATACCCTTCTTAGAAGGCAATGTGGCAGTAGTCACTAAAAATTTACAGCATACAAAACTCTTTCTCTATAACTTTGAGGACTCTGGCCTACAGAAAAAGAAAAACACACTGGTATATAAGTTGTACATGAAATTTCAATATTGTTTGTGGTGATGACAAAACTGGAGATACTACAAATGTCCATCACGGGAGCTATGGTTGAACAAACTGTGTTACATCTATTCTGTGGAATACCATACAGCTATTATATAAGACTTCAAACTATTTAGTGATCCAGAGGAAGTTGTAGTAATGTGTATGATAAGGTCCTACCTTTTTGGTGAGTATTTTTATGAACATATTTAGCAGTTACCTCAGGAAGTAGAATAGGGCAGAGGGGGGTTATTAACTTTTTCTATATCTATTTCTAAATTGTTGGACCTCTTATATAAGGTTGTATTGCTTCTGTAATTTAAAAATCTTAGTTAGAAATAATTATAAATGTAAATGCAATGATCAGCCTAGACATGTTTTATATTTTCAACTCCACAAAGGCAATTATATAAACGACATGGTTTTTCAAATCAACTGCGAAAGACTCAGATTCATATTTATGGACACTTTTTATGTATAGGCTTTGCACATAGTTCTCAGAAATTACAGAATAAACATTAATTTTCTTTAACGGGCCTTTCTAGCATTAGAAAGCAAAAGGAACAGTTCACTCATTCCTTGTCTAATAGTCTAACTAGCCAGCAGAGAGGAATATCCTTTTAAAAAAAAATCAGTGTCTAAACTATAACCTCCATTTCTTTTCCTTCAGTTTCACACTCATGTTGGAGAGAGAACCCACATTTGAGAGGGAAATGGAGGGACTGGGGGTGTTGAAAAGGTTTTACATTACTTTCTTCTTTGATAAAGGGGATTATAGACAGACATTTCTTGGGCTTCACTTCCATGCTCTACTCTGAGCAGGACTCGAAGAGGTAAAGTTGGAATCTGGCTGGAAATGGTGGGAGCACGAGGACCACAGTAAGCATTCTGCCAGCATATTTTGGTTTCTGGTTGTGTGAAACACAGGCCCGTCCTGGCCAGCGAAATTTGAAGTGCTGCTGCCATCTGCAGGGGCTCCCCATTGTCATATGTGAGTAAAGTCACAATTGAATCAGATCCCCTCTCATGATCCTCTCCAGGAGCTCTGAGTTGCCGCTAGAACACAGACATTCCAGGTGCCTGCTACAAGGAAGGTAATTTGTCCAAAAACTTAGGATGGTTACCTAATAAGGCAGCTTTCGGTGTGTATGTTTAATGTTGTGAAATAGTAAATTCCTCTCTCTGAGAGGCAATAGGAAGTAAATTAAGATTTAGGGGCCAAGAAAGGGGTGGACTGAGAAGTAAGGCACAGCTTGGAAAAAATGGGGGGCGGGGAGTAAGTGATAGCATTTTGGATGCACCTTCTGGCTCTGAAGACCATTGAGTCAGTCTCCCTGAAGACCACAGGCTCAGTTTCTACCACTAACATCAGGTTTAGAGAACATTTGATCAAGAAACTGTGGGCTTCCATTTTTACCTGATTTATTGAGTGGTTTGTTCATTAATTCCGAGTCTGTCTCTCTTCTGATTTCTTGAGTTATGGATAATTGATAGGAAAGGCCAAATTGTCTAATAGCACAAGGCTCCACTTCTTTCCCAGAAATAATTCTACTTCACTATGATGTGAAGAAAAATTAATCAAGACTTAAAGCAAAAATAGGTCCATGACATGGTCTTTCTTTATGATGGGTGGAGGTGTCTACAAAGAGTGTGGGGAATCCAGGAGAACATGAATATCCCTGGTGGCTCCCAGGGAGGCAGTGGTCCAATCTTCAGGCCATGATACCATAATATTGTCTGCAAACTCTGAGAGACAAAGTTTTTATACAGCTCACTTCACAGGTTTTTTTTTAAATTGTTGTTTATTCATCATTTTAAGCCATCTGAAGGATGCCTTAAAATGAAGGATTCATTTTTGTTCTTGGTTGACATTATTAAAAGCAGAAAGTAAATTCCTTTCTACGTACCTTTAGGAGAATTTTTAAATCATTTTAGGAGATACCTAAGTTGCCTTCCAGAAAAAACCTGGCAATTTAATGTGTATAGAAAGAGAGGATTATAATAATGTGTATAGAAAGAGATGGATTATAACAATCCTGATGGATGTTAGGTCATTCACACGACACCTTGGAAACTTCACTGCATCTGGGAAGCTGTCCTTGTCTTACGAAATTTTACATTGGACTTAGTAACTTCTTTGGTAAATACTTTATAAGGGCTCATTTTTATGCTCAGTATTCTGCCAGGCACGTTTTATATGCTACCTCTTCATTCTTCACAGTGAGTCTGTGAAGGTCATTCATTCCCATTTAGCAGATGAGGAAATTAGAATACAGATAGTTCAACTAACTTGCCTATAGTGACCTAGAATTGGAATCCAGCTGTGCCTTCCTTTTATGTCTACACTGTTTGCGCAATAGCGTCATCAAGGCAGGGTTTGCCAAGCTCTTCCGTGCACACTATGATTATGAAACAGTCATTCAGTGAACATTTGACTCTGCTACACTCGAGGCATTGTGAATTTTATTAATATAGCACTAAGAGGAAAAAATAAGTCAGGCCTAAAATTAGACTATAAAACAAGCGAAAGTTATAAAAATGGAAACGATGACTCAAAGCATATTGAACTATTTGTGTTCACTGCCACTGGGGGCATTGCTGTCTTCCAACTGGAAAGAGAACTAGAGAGCAGATTACACACAGGAGAAATCTCATAACCTTAAGATAATTTTGAACCCATCCACAAGGCCATAGAGAAAAAAGAAAATTGGGGTTAAAACTTAAAGTGTATCAAAATACACCTAAGCACAATTTGGCAGCTGGACCAAGCTATAGATTACAAGTTTTATTTTTACTTTTCTTCCTCTCCCTATTACATCTGACCATTCAAGCCTTGAAATGGGAAAACAAATGATCCCCTGCAAAATTCACCCCATCTTGTTTTATGTGTAATGTTGTTACTATTTCTGAATCTCAGAGCCTAGAGCATTAATTCAGTGTTAGGGCAAATCTGGCCACGTTCAGTTTCACTGCACTTGCTACTCTGTCTGTTCTTCCTACAGAGCACTAAATGTCCTAGGCTGGGAAGTTAAACAGTGAAGCCACCCTCTCAGCCCAGTGCCCTCAAAAGCCTCCGGTTTCACTATGCAGATGCTTGCAGCTTAATGAACCACTGCTTAGTGTGCTGCTAAATGAGTTGCAAAGAGTGAACCATCCTTAATGCCATCGGCCTTTCACTCAAGGAAAGGGGATCTTCTCATCACTTACCAGACTTCACCTGGAGGACAGAAGCGCCCCAGACCTTCACATTTGGGTAAACTGGGAGCTCCTAAAGGAGCAGATCTGACTCTGCCTGCTGATCTGATTTTCTGCTCTAGTGGTCATCATTAATATTAATACTAAATTAGGAGGAGAGACATGGGGTCCTCAGGCAGAAAGTCAGCACAAGAGGCAGAATGTGAACTATCCAGGGTGCATGGGACACAGTTAGTGTTAATAATGATGAAAACTTTACGAACAAATGCTACCCAGATTCAGCCTAAGAGCAGTGAAATCACGAGTCCTATAAAGACATTACATGTACTACAAACGAAAAGTTGAGAAAATTATTTGGATTTCTGTCTGGGGTTGTATCTCCACACTCAGAGAAACCTTCTAACCTAGAACAGCTAAGGATATTTGTCATGAGAAACTGCCACAGACATTATTATGAGTACTCATTGTTTCCTGCCACCTCAATCTCACCATGTCTAGAACATCATGTACAGCACCCCCAGCCTCCATCTAAGAGAACTTGATACCTCAACTATCCCTGTGTCTCTGGCTTCATACAGTAGGCTCTCCTCCAGCCCCTCCCTTGGCCCCTACCTTCAATGTCATCAAGTCTTCCTTAGTGAGGTCCATCTCATCATCCTTCCACCTGCCTTTCTCCTTGTCCAAACTCTCATTGTTGCACTTCTGGTCCCACATGGCCTTGATCCTGAAGGGTAGCAGAAAATGCCAGCCCAAATCTTCCACTTTGGTATGTTGCTTATTTTGAGCTGTAGGCATTTGAAAACCATCAAATGCAAAGAGAGACTTACTCTGAACTCCTGTCATCCTCCAAAAGGAACTCACTTATCATCATTCCCCTCCCCAAGAGCTTCAGCCACCAGGGAAGATGGACTTTGGTCATAGCAGATGAGACTAGAGGTCGACACCACACCTGGACAAATTTTGTCACAAACCATCATACCTCCCATCTATTCTTCTAAGGGCCCATTCATCTCCCTTTACTCTCCCATAAGAGACCTACATAACCCACTCCTCCCCAATGCCCTTCCCTACTAAGATGGTGTGTAATCCTGAATTCTAAGCTACCTCAGAGAGTTACTCAGTTTTCTTGGGTATCTCTCATGTACACATGAGGTATACATGTTAATAAGCTATCTGTTTTTCTCTTGTCAATCTGAAGGCATCTCAGCTAGGAACTCAAAAAGGTAGAGGGAAAATTATTCTCATTCCCTACAACTCCTGACCAGACTCATGGCCTTGTATCATCCTTCACCCTTCCAGCACAGATTAATTTTCCTAATAGGCCGTGTTCCCCCGAGCAAACCTCATCTGTGTCTCCCAAGACTTGAGAGTAAAGTTCTGACTTCTCAGCCTTGAATACTAGGCTCCACGATCATTCCAGCAGAGGGCTTCAAGTACTTCCCTCCGTGTCCACACTGCTTCGATCAGACCAGCCTCTCTTCTCATCCCTGTAACAGACGACATGCACTATTATTCTGGCCATTCTGTCTTCTCTCATATAAATCCTATTTCTTTTAAAAAATTCAGGTTACATGAACTACCACCACCCTCCCAGGAGGCCTCCCCAGTTCATCCTTCTGTGTTTTTTTTTCTTTTCAACACTATTTCTTTATTTTTATCACTATTTCCCAAAAGGATTTATAGCTAACTCCTGCAGAGATTACTGAGTATGTCACTCATTTACCACTTTCCAAAATAAAAGTAGCTAACACATTTAGTGCTTAGTAATGCCAGGCTCTGTATAGTGCTTTACATATATTAAGCTATTTTAAGCTCACAAAAACCCTATTAGGCAGGTATTTTTGTTATCCTGTTTTACAAATCAGATACTGAGAGCTTATGCAACTTACCCAAGAAGCCAAGCTAAGGAACTGCATGGTCAGGATGTTGATCCAGCACTCAAGTTCCAGAAATATGCTCTTTACTACCTTCTGATAGATAATCTCTTATTATTCATTAATTTTTACATCTCTCCTATCTTCCCATCCAGATTCTTTAAGGGAAGAATTAGTTCTTTGCAGTTTGCTTAAAGTAGTCTTAAATTATTTCTGCAAATAAAACATGGGAGGTAAATAAATTTTCTTACACACCAGTCTCCCTGAAAATCTATGACCAGACCTTATAAAGACTTTTGTCATCATCTTCGTGTATGAGTCTGAAAAATTGGACTTCATAGAATGTATGAATTCTAGTAACAAGGGCTATAAAGTGAAGCCATATCCCACCTCTTCATACACACATCAATTCCTAATATATTAACAATTATTTTCACAGTGAGAACAACTCCTAAGAAAATAATTCTCAAACACATTACATACAAAATAATTGTTGTTGAAGTTCAGACTCTTGAGTGCTGGTTACCATATTATCCTAAAATAATTTTTTGCAGCATTTAGAGCTTTAGAATTTCTCATTCGAAATGTAGACTTGTATGAGGTCAGAAGCCTTGTGTGATACTGTCACATTTATATTGTCCTAGCACGGCACTAGTGATAGACACATATTAGGTCTTGAAACATGCTCTGATCGCTTCCTCCCACTTCGGGGTTATCTCACTGTCACTTATGGCTTTCCTTGTATATCCCTGAAATATATTAATTTCTCCCAAGCTTATGCATTCCCCGCCTCAACCCTTCCATCTCTAGCAGCTTCGTTCTCTTCGTGCATCCTGTCCTGGGCCATTACGTCGTCTACTAGAGTTAGCCTGTAATATCATATTTGCCAGCAGGTGCTGCCATTTGCCACAAGATTTGCTAATTCTCAACATTCCCTAAATCTGAGACTCCAGATTGTATAAAATATTACAGTGCCTAATTTATCAACTTGGCAGGTTCGAAATGCGCTAAAATCAGTTACTTAAAATGAGTGATACTTGTAATGTGCTGCACAGTTTTAAGGAGCAGAGCTCCACGGCTCCATTAAGACAACAGGAGACCACATTGGGAAAACAAGCCGCAAGGATGTGAGGTTAAGAGAATAGCAGGAAAAAAAAAAAAAAGAGAGAGAGAATAGCAGGAAACCCACTTCTTGCCCACAAGATCCCAGTGGGAACACTGTGTTCAGCAAACAATTGACATTCTCTTTGGCAAGTAAAAAGGACTCATCTTAGTGTCTTTCATATCTGCCCCTTCTCTTCATTTCCATGCAAGGTCAGCCCTATATTACCTCCTTTTAAAAAATCACTCTAGTAGCCTTACATCCTTTCTCCTGCCCACAAGCTCTTCCACTCCAAACCATCCTGTGCATAGCTGGAATAATCTTAAAATGATACTTTCTTAAAACCCTCGTGATGCTCGTTATCAAGGCAAACCCTCTGCCATGTAATGCACCAAGCCTTCTAATCCAGCCTGAAGTTATCTGTCCGACCTTACTTCTTATTCTCAGATTCTCCACGTTGACAAGGCAGGGGCTTTTATTCTTCCCCACAGATTAAGCTCCTTCCCATCTTGGTACATTTGTGCCTGCTAATCTTCTAATCCACACACCTGAAATGCCCTCCTTCATCTCTTAACCCCTTAGTCAACACTTCCGCTATATTAATTTCCCAGGAGTGATTAAGTGTATGGAATACTGCTGGTTAGCATAATTCCTTCTCCCAGCATCCCTGGGAGCATCTGAAATATAAGACAAGCACTCTGTACCAGAACAATACTAATGAAATACAACACTGTATAGCACTTGTGCACAACATGAAGTGGGCAGACAGCATAGAGAGAATTCCTAAGGGACCTCAGTCAGCATAAGCTTTTCCACTTGGCCACGGTCATTTTGCATTCCCAACTGAAATGTGATGTTGAAGGAGCCTCCTCATCTTCTCAGGACCTGTTTTGACTGCATGAGCAGAATCTCAGAGGTAGCTGGGAGAACCCCCTGCTCTATTTTTAGCATCATCTTTCCTCTCTGCCAGCACAACCCACATTTTTCTTCCTCTCCTGCCTTCTTGAAAGTCATAGCCACACTTATGTTGTTGTCAGCTCCCACTACTCCGGACTTAAGACACATAAATCACGACATACGCTGGGATCACCAGAAGGAAGGCTGACACCATAATGTTCCCCTTTTCAACACCCTCATATGTTGGCCAGAGTCACTTCCTAACTGTAGTCAGGCCTTCAAGGGCCTCTCTGCCCCCTCCATCTCTTCTATGATGCATCTCTGATTTACTGTTTGGGGATGACATACGGTCTGTTTAGAATCAGAACTCAAAGGTTTAGATTCAAGTTCTAGCTCTGCTACTCCCTAGCTGATATATTCAAACCTCTTCCCTCAAAAGTAAAATGGGAATGATCATTCCTACAAGATCAAGAAGTGAGGAAAAGGAAAGACTGGACATGAAGCGCGTTGAACAGTATATAGCGCTCTACACAAGTAACATGCCTTCTCTTTCTGCATTCACTCAGTAGCAGTCACAAACATAGTTTACCCCATGAGGTAGAAACCATATGAACAAAGCTCAAATCCTGGCAAGTAGGAGGAGCTCTCCACTTCATTTTTTTTTCTTAGCATCATTAAGCCGTAGAAACAAGAATTTGTCCACCAGCTCTATCTGAATGCCATCCAGTGGACACAAAGTTCTTGTAACAACAGCAGAACTGCAAATACAAAGCATGAACCTTTGCTGGGATTGTCAACAATTCACAAGGTAAGTCTTAGCCTTAGCAGGAGACAAATTAGTGGCCACCTATGTTGTATGATATGAAGAATTCTGGGTAAGGTCCTGGTTCTTAGTGACCTACCCCCAACCCCCCACTTCCCCTCAGATTTCATCATCAAAGCTTCATTTTTTCAAGCACTGGAGGGTGTTTATTTTACAAACATCCTTTATTAAATTGAAAGACCTTTGAGCAATAACTTTGTAAATCTCTTTCATCTCACACCTTAACAGAGTTTAGCAGAAGGTAAAGAAAAAGTAAAGTAGAGAATTAAAGGTTGTACTAGAAATCAAGAAGGGCAGGGAAGAGTTGGGGCTTTAGAGAGTCATAGGAGCATCACAAAGCAGACCAGAGAAACCAAAGGCAAACTCTATACTCACCCTACTTATGCTTTAGCCAGGCCTTGTTAATACATATTGTTTGCTTGATTTTTTTTTTCTTTGTGTATCCTGCAGCTTTCAATGAGCCTCAGTGAATGATGAAGACAACATTCGAGCAAAAGCAGAAAGAATGTGTATTTTTTAAGTTTCAGATATATCTCTGAAGTCACCTCTGCACGCACTGAGGCCCAGGGGGGCAGGCACGGGGAGGAGGGGGCAGGCAAGGGTACCAAAGCCAATGTCTGAGTCTGGAGACGATGGGGCTTCCCAGCAGCAGTGCCAGTTCGGCGGCGTGGCCCTGGAGGTGTGCCTCTTTGGACACATATCGGAGCCCTGCATAGCTGTGTCTGCTCCTCACCATGCTTCCTTTTCTATCTGCAGTATTTAGAAAGATGAGAGACAACGCTGCGAAGAACACAAAGGCTTTTGCAAACCGTCTCTGGCTTCATATTCAAAGCTGTCGCTATCAGGGTTGGATTTAGCAACTTGGCATTCGTTTGATAGGACCACCCCTGTCGGTGGCCATCTGGAGTCTTTGGGAGAATTTTTAAAGAGGCACAGTGCCTGGAGAGCATTTTGTAGTGGAGAAAGCACTGGCATTTGATTCAGGAAGCCAGGGTTTGAACCCACTGGCAGCAGCTAAGTGACCTTGGACCATCCCAATGCACTTCCTTGAACCTCCGTTTCTTCATCAGTTAAGTGAATTGACAATACCATGTGAGATTTAATAGTCTAGGGCAGAGCTTCGCAAAGTGGTCTCTAGACCCGCAGCATGAGCATCATCTAGAAACTTCATAGAATTGCACACTATCATCCCCCACTCAGGCCTCCTGAAACAGAAAGTCTGGGAGTAGGGTCCAGCAATCTGTGTTTAGGAAACCCTCCAGGTAATTCTGACAGTGTGAGAATGACTGCTATAGCGTTCTACTATCTCTTTCTGTTTCCTCTCTGGGTGTCCCTGGGCAACACTGACTTACAGTTGGGCAAAGCTACCCTGGAGGCCAAGGGAAGCATTCACTTGGAAAAGAAGACTGACCAGGCAGCTGAAGAGGTCCCCACCGGACAGGGACAAAGGAGGAGTGCCCTTCATCACTTCCCCAGACGCTTCCATGGCCAAAGTTCCAGAAAACTCTGAGGCTGTCTACCAAACAGACGTTTTTTTGGCCGTGTTCTTGCAGCACATTGCGATGTCAAAAGTAGCAAGAGCAAAAACAGTATCTGTTAATGATGCCAACCTCTCTTTTGACTATTTTTGTCTCTGATCCCCATAGATACATGTCACTAGGGCTGGGCAAGGAAAATTGCTTTCTTCATTTTCATTTTTTTTGCTTTTCCTTCTACCTTTCCTGACAGCCTTTTGTTTCCTCTAAGTTATCAGGGACAACCTGCAAGTGTTGTGCTGGGTTCCACCAGGGAACCGTGGTTTCCTAGCAACAGCCAGGGCCTGCTGGGCCCTTCTCTGAGTCACCAGCTCTGGGCAGCTCCTGATAAGCCCAGCTGCTTGCAGAGGAACCCTCTGTGGACCCCACACAGGAGTCTGCCTGTGCACACCTCCTTCACAGGGCATAGTGTCTATGGGGCTAGACCATCAAAAGGACCCAAAGAATGACATAAATATGGTGCTCTTTTTTCTAAGCTAAATGGATCTTGCGTCTTGATTATTGTATGAGGTGTTGAAGAAGGAAAGAAAAGAGGGAGGGAAGGAAGAGCAGGAAGGAAAGAAACGTTTTCAACGAACATCTCTGAGCATCTGCAGGGTATCCTTTAGCTACATACAGGAGAAGCATAGTCAAATAAGAGGTGGTCCGTGACCTCCGGAAGCTTACGGTCTAATAGGGAAGACAGTTTATCATTCCGTCGTGATAGATGTCATATGGAAGACTACTCTTTCCATGACTGAGCCTAACTGAAGGGCTTCATAAACCATAATAAGACCTCTTTCAGTTTTGTAATGTTTGTGCATTACAAACATGCCAAATGTGTTAGGATTAAGTCATATATAGTGTGGTTCTTAATGTGTTTAATCTCTGTATCTGGGATTGTTTTAAGCATCTTATTCTTAATGCCAGGTATTTGGGCCTTTTCTCACTATTTTGTGTATTAGGTCTGAGTGTTTGTCTCTTTTATTGATCTTTTTGAAATAGGTTCTATTGATTCCACTTTTCTTTTAAATGTATTGATTTCTGGTTTTTGTTTTTATTGATTCCTTTCTCTCGCTTTCCTACAGTTATATTTGTTTTTTTGTGTTCCCTTGAGTTGAAGCCATAATTGAATCCATTTATTTTCCTTTTGCTTGTTTATTAACAAAAGCACTTAGAGCTGCAAATATCTCTGATTTCAGGTTTGGCTGCTGCCATGTGTCTTAATATGAAGTCTTACGGAAGGTGCTTATTTACTTCTGCCTGCTTCATCTATCACAGGGACTAACAACCCCCTCTACAATTGTGGCTCTTGTTATATTTCTAAGAGGTTTGATAAATACACCTGATGCCATGCTGTTTAGCACTTAAAGTTTCAATGATTCTTTCATGTTTGTTATGGGCTGCACCTGTGAGCAACAGAAAGAAAGAAAGAAAGAAAGAGAGAGAGAGGGAGGGAGGGAAGGAAGAAAAGAAAGGAAAATCCTTCATCTCATTTAAAGCCTGAGCCTTGAATTCTCCAACATCTGATATTAATGTTGTCAGCCCTGATTTACTTTTACTGTCTATACCTTCCTTGACTTTAACATAGAAGAATGTCTTGTATTTTGATTCTGTGTGTTTGGCCCTGGACCCGTTTTCCCTCTGATTTATTTCTCTTTCTCTTACTCAGCTCTTCCTCACAGTGGGGCCCCTACAGATTGTCAGCTGGCTCCCAGCTGGGTTTGGTCAACAGTAGAAACCCATGGGAAAAAAGAGGTACATCAGGGAATTCCTCTGCCTCTGCCTCTCATGTGTTGTTTTCTGCAATAGCTATAGCTCCTCTCTGGCTCCAGCCTTGCCGAATGGGACTGTCCTGCTTCTAGCTTCTGCTAAGTGACGCCAGGAAATCTGCCTTCTCCCTTTTTGTCTTTCTCCCAGAAGTGGAGAGCAGCTTTTCTGGGCTGCCACACTGTTCCCTGTTTAACTTTACTCTTCCATCTCCTCTGTAACCAGTTTTTGCATCAAGTTTCCTCTCTGGTAAATATTTAGGTGGTTTATATTTTCTTGAAAGAGACTTGATATTTCCATTTTTTTACATTTTAATATGAAATTTAACCTATTCATTTTTACAGCCAGTACTGCAGGTTGACTTCCTTATCACCCATTCCAAACCCCTTTGTCCTTACCTTCCTCTGGTACAAAGACTACAAAACCAAACACTAAGCTCTCTTGCACCAAGCAAGCCCATGTGGTACCATGAGACATAAATAGAAATAAACTGAAGATTTAGGGGGAAGGCATTGTTTGCCAAATATCTATATTTGGTACTTAGTACAGGGATTGCCCTTTCCTTTTCTAGCCCTTCTTAATTCCTGTCTGGAGAGTGGATCTGATGCCTGGAGCTTTTGCAGCCATAATGAAACTATCAGGAAAACACAAATAGAAAGAGTACACTGAGCCACGACACCCTTGGACAACTGGACCTATATCAGTAACCTCTAGACTTCCTGTTACGAAAGAGAAAAAAAAAAAAGGTAGATTATCTGTTATTCTCAGTAGGATGCAGTTTCTAACTGAACATTTCCCCAAAGGATGTAATTGACATTTGGGGCCAGCCAGTTCTTTTTGTGTGGGTGTAGACCTGCAAATTGCAAAATATTAGCATCCTTGGCCCCAGGTGCTAAATGCCAGTAGCACTTTCCAAATTCTTGTGCAAATCAAGGTCTCCTGCCATACATTTCCAAATACCTTTGTAAGAGATAGAGTCACATCCTCTCCAAAAAACAATGCACATACACAGCTCACATGTACAGCTTTTTTTTTTTTTTTTTTGCTTTTTGAATCATTATAGAAGTTACATGGATGCACCCTCTCCCCCACTAGAAACTCCTCAGTCTTCTGATGGAATCTTTGCTGTAAGGACATGAGGTCAGATATTTATTACACTTTTGGGGGAGTGTGAAAGGTTTTAAAAATAAAGTACATGAATAATATAACAAACACCCATGTATCCACTATTCAGAATTAACAAATGTTAACATTCTGTCACTTTGCTAAAGATTTTTTCAAATAAAAGAAGTAAAAACATTATAAAATTGAAGTCATTTATTCCAGTCCATAATCTCAAAACTCTCCTGCTCCTCTTCCCCAGAGGTAAACACTTGAGAATTTGGCATGTTTCCACTTAGTTCTTGCTTTTTACTGTGTATGTAGGCATACACAATTCGTAGTAATGTGGGTGTAGCTTTGAGTGCTTGTTAAATATACACAAATGCTAGCATGTTATACATACCATTCTGGAATTTGCTCTTTCAGAAACTTTAAGTTTTTGATATCTAGTTAAAATACAAATGTAGTTCATGAATTTTATCTAATGTGTATTATTGAAGTGAATGAATTAATCACAGTATATTTATCTATTCCTTTTTGATGGACATTTGTTTCCAACTTTTCACTATTCTAAGCAATACCTCATGAACACCCTTGAGAAGTTCCTGGGACACATTTACAAGAGCTTCTTTAGGGTTCGTACTAGTAGTGGAGTTGCTGAATCATAGGGTATGCACATCTTTAACTTTGCTTGATATTCCAAACTCTCCAAAGTATTACCACTAATTTCAAGTCCCACCAACTGAACTAAGAGAGTTCCTGTTTCCCCATATGGTCACCAACACTTGGTATTGTCAGACATATTGGTCTTATCTTTGGCAATTAGATTGATGGATGGGATTTGGTATGTCTTGCTATTTCAATTTGTAATTTTCTTGATTACTTGTAAGATGGCGCATCTTTTGGGGAAGGGCATTTGTCTCTTATTTCCTTCAAATTGCCATACATTCTGATTTTGTTTCATCTTTCTCTCCAATTGTCTTTTTATTTTTGATGCATGGGAGTTACAAATTCTAACTGATTATAGACATTTCACAGACTTTTCATTCATTTGTTAAGCACCTACAATATGCCAGGCACTATTCTAAGCCTGCGGGTAGAATAGTAAACAAATCAGACAAAATTCATATACTCACAGAGCTTCTATTTATTTCCTCCTTCTTCCCTCACACTCCCAAGTTTTTATCTAAATAAGCCATCTTTTTAGACCCAGATTATTATGATTTTTAATATCTTTGCTAAATTTCATATGTTAACAGCAGTTATTTATACACTAACCCTAAATTTTACTGGAAGTTCTGGGATGCTCTGGCTTCCTCCAATTTGAATTGCTTATTTTGATTTTTTTTTTTCTTGAATTGCTACAGGACTTCAAGGAATTTTTCTCACAAAGAGGAATATGTTATGAGTTCTTGAATGTCTGAGAATAGATTTTTCTATTGTCTTCACACATAAACCAAATAAGAAATTTTTGGACAATAATCTTTTCCTTCAAAAGTCTATATATGTTATTCCACGTCTTCCAGCAAATAGTATGATGGAAAAGTAGTATTTTCCCCCTTTTCTCCCCTTAGATCATTTGTTTAGTTTGTTTGTTGTTTTTTCTGAGTGCAGGAAGGAACCTGCCTTGAGTTCTAGTATAGGAGTCTGTACACTAATTTTACCCGATTCCTGCTAAGTTCTTTCCATCTAAAACTCAAATGTTTCTTTAAGTTAAGCATTTTCTCCTACTATTTCCTTATTGTTACCATTTCTGTAATTTCTCTCTTTTTGGTATTTTTATTATACCTATATCGGGGTTTTTGGATTTATCTCCTGTACATCCTTCTTTTACACAATTTATCATTAAATTTGTGTACTTTCCTCTTCATTCTAGGAGAATTTCTCAACCTAATCATTTAATTCACCAATTTAATCAACTGCAGAATTCAATTTTCTCTATGCTGCCTTTATTTAAAATTTTAATTTAAGGATTATATTTCTGATCATATGGCAATACTTTGTAACCTCAGCTTGTTCAGTTTTCATAAACTTGTACTGAGATATTCAAAGGAACTGGTGACTCACCTAAGTTTTTTCTTTTTCTGCTTTCTTGGAACAAGTCCATTCAGAGGAGTGATTTCCCCTGATTGCTCTGACTGTCCTCCCTTGTTTGAATACTTTGAATAATTGTTGAATAATTTCTCAGACCCAGGAGTTTTTCCCTATTTTCCCATTCTTGCAGGTCCTTGACTGCAACAGGTTCTCTTCTGTCTTGCCTCCAGATCTTTGTGTATAATGCGAACACCTGAATGAAACCCTCATCCTAGGGGCACCTGGGTGGCTCAGTGGGTTAGGCCTCTGCCTTCGGCTCAGGTCATGATCCCAGGGTCCTGGGATCAAGCCCCGAGTTGGGCTCTCTGCGCTGCAGGGAGCCTGCTTCCTCTTCTCTCTCTGCCTGCCTCTCTGCCTACTTGTGAGCTCTGTCAGATAAATTAAGAATAAATCTTAAAAAAAAAAAAAATTAAAAAAAAAAAAAGAAACCCTCATCCTAGCATAATGTCTGTCACATAGTAAGTGTTCAACAAAAATTTGAATTTAAGGGGGGTGGGAGGTTGGGGTACCAGGTGGTGGGTATTATAGAGGGCATGGATTGCATGGAGCACTGGGTGTGGTGCAAAATTAATGAATACTCTTATGCTGAAAATAAATAAAAAATAAATTTTAAAAATTTGACAAATGAATATCTAACTTTAACAAATGAATATCTAACTTTTCCTGTCTAGGGATTCGAAAAATGGCTTATCAGATGCTGTACCAATCTCTTCAAACTGTTCAGTTTCAGACAAAGGAGGAAGGGAAATTTTCATATTTTTGTTGCTTTATTTTTGCAAGATTGGCTGTCTAAGTTGTACCCAGAAGTTAGGAAAGAGCATATGCAAGAAAATTTGTGTGCTTAGTAGATGCTTTTCTGCATTTGGTGTGGTCCCCCAAGCCTGCCCCTTCTCTGACTGGCACATTTTCCTCAGTACAACCCTGGTCTGATGATGCATTCATTTTACTTGACGTGGCAGATCATAGCAAGGGCAGAGTCAAGATCCAACCTCCCAAAGTCATTTGTACAGTTAAGGAATAACTCACATTTTCTTGAGGACCTGTAGGTCTGAGCTTGGGGATTATCTGGGACTCTGTCGAGGGAACCTAGCCGTATACTTTCCAGGTGAATCTTTCCCTCGTATGTGTTAAATCACATCTGGGTCAGTACTTCCTTAAATCCATTTTTAAAGTTTTTGATCAAGCTTGTAGTCACTTCCAAGGGCTGTTGTAACATTGTCACAAACTGGGTGACTTAAAATAATAGAAGTTCATTCTCTCACAGTTCTGGAGGCCAGAAGTCCAAAATTAAGGTTTGGACAGGGTCATGCCCCTTCTGAAGGCTCTATGGAAGGTTTCTTCCTTGTCTTTCTTTAGCTTCTGACAATCGCCAGCAATCCTTGGCATTCCTTGGCTCACAACTGCACCACTCCAATCTCCACCTCCAGCACTTCATGACCTTCTTTCCTGTATATTCTGTTTCAAATATCCCTCTTCTTATAGACGCACCAGTCACTAGATCAGAGGCCGCCTACTCCACTGAGACTTCATCTTAGTTTGCCCACATCTACAAAGACTCTCTCTTCCAATACGGCCACATTTGTAGGTGCTGGGGGTTAGGAACTGAACATACCATTTTTTAAAAGATTTTATTTATTTATTTGACAGAGAGAGAGAGAGAGAGACAGCAAGAGAGGAAACACAAGCAAGGGGAGTGGGAGGGGGAGAAGGCAGTTTCCCGCTGAGCAGGGAGCCCGATGTGGGGCTTGATCCCAGGACCCCGGGATCATGACCTGGGCTGAAGGCAGATGCTTAACAACTGAGCCCTCCAGGCGCCCCCTGAACATATCATTTTGAGAGCTATAACTCAACTCCCATCAAAGCTTTTAAAAGCAATTTTAAAAAATAAGAGTAAAACTCTAAATCTAGTTTTATATAAACTGTATCTTATAAAATTTTCTTAAAGTTTCTGGCCTCAGGTTGTTTCATTTTCTGCTTTCCAGCTCTGCTATGGGTGTTTTCTAATATTTCTTTGGTCATTTCAAAAGAAATTGAGTGGAAAGAAGGCGACTGAGAGATGCACTATCTTAAGTTACTGTCTTAAAGTGGAATAATGTTATCTCACAAATTTATCAACATTAATTTATTGATAAATATTAAATGAGATTAGTAATGGGCACTAGGAAGAATAGTGGTACTGTGGCTTTTGGCTATTATGAAAATACAGACAAAATGGCCAACGATGTCGAAAATCTCTTACCGAGAGCAACAGCTCAAGGCACACTCCATCCTCAACTAAAGAGTAGTTTTCCCCCAGAGAACATGCTTCTGTGCCTAGCTTAGAAAATATCTAAGGGTGTTTCTCAAAAATTTTCCAAAGTCAGTAAAAATGGAAAGATAATATGCAGTGACATTTTCTCATTCTTCCTGATGAAGGGAGAAGGGACACCCCGAGGCACAAGTTGAACTTTGGGAGCACTGTAGAGTGGGCAGCTGGGGTGAGGGGGATGACTGGAGATGGAGAGAAGAAGCATATTCTCTTCTCTGTGCCCACACCTCACGAGGCAGACTCATTTTATTTAATGTTCACGCGAGCGTGCAAGGTGAGTGGCCTTCATTCTGTTTTTAGAGAGGAGGGACCAGGCTCAAAGGGATTACCGTGCCCAGGGTCATATGATCAGGAAATGGCAGAAGGCAGGGAGTGCTGAAGTGCTGGCTGGAGCAGCGAGGCAGGGATCATGACCTCAGACACAGCTCTGAAATCCGACACGCTCCTTCCAGCCTTGCCTCTGCTGAGTACCAATCAACTGAGCAGCTCTGAGCAAGTCACCTATTGTCTCTGGGCCTCGGTCAGCTCATCTGCAAAATGGGAATGATGCCTACCTCAGTGGGGTTACACGAGACAAAAATAGGTGATACCTGCTTCAAGAGAACATCAGTTCTCTTTACCCACCTATTCCAACCTAGAAGGGAACGTGCCCCTAGGGGAGTTCCCACCTGCCCAACTTTGTTTATTAACAATACTTTTTCTTTTCATTTCAAAACACTTTCACATGCATTATCCTAGTTGATCCTGTTTAGGAAAGCCTTCACACCCCTTCCACTGCCCTGCCAGATGAGAAAAACAGTCTTAGAAGCCTTGAGAAATCCTCCCAAGGTCGCAGAGCTCCAGCTGGAACTGGGCTCCAGATCACCTGATTTCCAGTTAGAGCTACACCTAATGGAGCAGTCCCGCAGCATCACATTTGCTGAATTACAAAGTGCTGTAGCTGTACATCAAAGCCAAAAGCTATAATAAGCTGCTATAGCAGCAATTTGTGGTTGAGTTTCTATTGACCTGTTAGCTGTCCATCCTGACTCTGGCATCAACTATCTCACCCATTCTGTGTATAATATGGGGCTTCAATAAAAAGCCAGGTGGGGACCATCCATCAATGTCACCTCCTGTGTCTGGGGGTCCTCTTGGAGGCAGGAGTGGTGGAGAAGCAACCCTGCCTACAGTCTGTGAGCTGGGAAGCAGGTTCACATAACATTTGTACTGCTATGCTATGGGGACTCAGCCACGTAACCCCACCTTTCAGATAGAGCCTTATCTAGGAAAGAGAAATGAAGACCCCTGTCCCCTTAGCCCCACAAATAAAATGAAAAATGATTGTAAATTATTATAAATAATATGGAGTAAATAAAAATTGTGTGAATATCTTGCTAGCTAGTATTACTTACCTTCCACGTTCAGATTTCTACACCTATTATTTAATATCTCCATGTCTCACACACACACACACACACACACACACACACAGTCTAACTCAAGTTCCGGTTTGATGGTATACATTTATTTTTTTTTAAAGATTTTATTTATGTATTTGACAGAGAGAGAGAGAGATCACAAGTAGGTAGAGAGGCGGGCAGAGAGAGGGGAAAGCAGGCTCCCTGCTAAGCAGAGAGCCTGATGCGTGGCTCGATCCCAGAACCCTGAGACCATGACCTGAGGCGAAGGCAGAGGCTTAACCCACTGAACCACCCAGGTGCCCCAATGGTGTACATTTATTTTGACTTTCACAGAAAACAAGGCAAATGTTAAATCTGTCTCCCCATTTGGATGCAAATCAATAATTTTTGAGAGTCTTAATACTAGGAGACAAGATCCAGAGTAACACTCAGTTAAAATGCTGCACGACCAGCCTCATTTCCATTGCAATATCTTAAGCTCCTGGTTGTTAAACCTTCTGTGGTGGGAATCCTTTGCTTACTATTCCCCTCATGTGCAGCTTGCACGATTAGCTGCTCAAACGTGAGCCATGCCTTATGCCAAGGTGATCTCAGGCTATTGCACACGTTACGCAGACAATGCATATAAGGGGAATAAATCTCAATGACCCTAAAATCTTTTCCTCATAATCAGTTTCCTTTCCTATAACTGCATCTTTCTGGGGTTTTACTGTAACAAATAAGTTAATGTAGGAGAGGAAACAGATGGGCTTGACTGCATTCTCGGATTTTTATAAAGCAACTCATTTTGGAAAGTGTAAGTGAGATTTTGTCTACAAATTCCCCAAAGGCATGAATAAAGAATGGGAATTTGGGTCCCAAAATAACAAGGAAGGACAATAATTATGGTTTCAACCCACAAGTGGCCTGGGAGTCCAATCAGCAGCACCAAGGTTCCAAGTGCTAGTTCCAGGATGGTTCCTAACTCACTTCATGATGTTGCACTCGTCAGTTAACAGCTCCATACTGGGTTAGCGTTTTCGTTTGCCTCACAGACTTGATGTAAGAAATACCTATTCTAAGTGAACATGTCACCTTTCACTAGCTACTGGAAGAGTTTTGTGTGGTGTCTTAGAGAAAAGTTCAAGGCTCAGTTCCATTTAAAAAAACAACATATTGGGGCACCTGGGTGGCTCAGTGGGTTAAGCCTCTGCCTTTGGCTCAGGTCATGATCCCAGAGTCCTGAGATTGAGCCCCCACATCGGGCTCTCTGCTTCCCTTCCTCTCTCTCTCTGCCTGCCTCTCCACCTACTTATGATCTCTGTCAAATAAATAATCTAAAAAAAAAATTCTCATCAACTGCCCACTTCCATGATTCAGGATGATGGTGGTATGCTGGGGTTGAGGTGGGGAGTAGATAGGAAAGGAGAAGTATCAAAAGTACCAGCCCACCCCTTCTTTTCTGAGAACCGTCCCACAGTGAGCTTCTTCATGGCTGTGCCATGTGACCATCTACTCCCATTCCACTGCCCGCCTTATCCCAAGCCATACTGAGCAGAGTAGAAATCTGTCCCAAAGGAAACCCACCCTGAAGTAGAAATGGAGTAACCAGGCTCTTCTCCCAGAAATTTGAAACTGAGAGGCATTGGGCTTCATCACACACTGCTGGTAGGAATGCACAATGATGCAGTCACTGTGGAAAACAGTATGGCACTTCCTTAAAACATTCAACATGGAATTTCTGTAGGACCCAGCAATTCTACTCATAGGTACATATTCAAGAGAACTGAAAACATACGTTTCCACTAAAACTTGCACACAAATGTTTGGAGCAGCAGTATTGATAATAGCCAAAAAGTAGAAACAACCCAAATGTCCGTCAGCAGACAGATGGCTAAACAAAATGTAGTATGTCCATAAACTAGAACATTATGTAGCTGTAAAAAATAATGAAATACTTTGACACTCTGCAACATGGATGAAATTTGAAAGCATTACGCTGAGTGAAAGAAGCAGACACGAAAGGCCGTATAGTGTAGGATCGCATTTACATGAGATGAGCAGAATAGGCAAATCCATGGAGACAGAAAGTAGATTTGTGGTTACTAAGAAATGGAGGGAGGGGACGTTTGGGACTAGCTGCCAATAGGCATGAGGTTTCTTCTGAAGGGGACAGAAATGTTCTGGAATTAGTAGTGATGGTTGCACAACCTAATGAATATCCTAAAAACCACTGAAGTGTACACTGTAAAATGATGCATCCTACATTATATGAGGTATACGTCAACTTTTTAAAAAGTACTATACTAAAAGAAAACTTGCCCTCAACACTGCACCAGAAAGTTAAAAGCACTTCCCAGGTTTCTTAGGGCATTGCATGAGAACGGAACTGTCCTTAAGTACCAAATCCCTGATTTTACTGAAGAAAATAAAAGTTCATTTTTACTTGGTTGGCACACTTTCACTGGAAAAGCCATGAGGTCCAAACATGGCAGAAAGTTAGAGTCACAAATGTCTAGCCCAAGGGACAGAGGGCACAGAGGGCATAGCACAGGCTGGGTCACGTGACTCCTCAGTCAGGGCCTGAAGGAAGCCGAAGCCATGTAAAGGCTAGCCGCCCAGAGAGCTCTTCTCATGTCCTCTTCCCTCACCTGTTTATCCTGAGGGTAATCTTATTTCCCACTAAAGGCCTACATGGTAAATTTTAGGAAAGACACTCTGTCAAATATAGTAGAGACGGTTGAGCCATTCCAACGTCAGTCCTTTTTTTTTTTTTTTAATCACCTACATAAGAATTTAGCTTTTTTCCCAAAGTATAAAATAATGTGATATATGATAGGAGACAGGCTTGGTGAGCACCTTCCCTAATAGCATCCATGAAAATTAACTTTCATTGATTTGCCATTAAAATTCTACATCCAGAACTACTTTGGATAATGATTTACTGGGTAAGGTTGATTTTGAGTCATGAGCTGGCAGGTGCATAGGTACAAATATAGCAGAGAACGTAGTCCTTTTAAGGATGCTGGGAGGTGCCTAAATTCAGCATCACTATTAACCCTAAGGCTCCTGAAGATTGGAATCTCTGCATCTTCCAGAGACATAGCCTACAGAAACTGGTGCTTGCAAAATCAGGATGTTGCCAGTGAGGTCATTGGACCTTGGCCTAAATCTCATTTGAATAATTACATTTTGTTCCACCCTGAGTCGGTAGAGGCCCCTGATTAATAATCAGCATTTGGTACATGCCAGTGAAGGGTTTGCTGCTATAAATAGACAGAGTTAACAATCTAATTAACTCTAGGAACTGGCAAGATGAACACACCATTCAGGAGAAAGATAGTTGATAATATTTTTAAGGCCTGTGAGCACTGAGCTGTCCCTGACCCTAATCCATTAGCAGTTACTGTCAAAGGTCACTCTGTTAACCCTCATATTTAAAAACCCCTTCCAAAAGTTGCCACCTTTTCTTCCTGGAGGCAGGCATTTCAGCAATAAATATTCTATAATGATATGATAGAACTTTGAGGCACTTAAGATTAAAATGTGGCTGGAGAAGCATACGTCATAGTCATTCTCGTGCCCTAACTGTTGATAGTCCACAGCCTTTGGACTGCCGTCCTCAACAACCAAGCTCCTACCTCTGGTGGCTAGGCCATCGTTTTTTGCACATCAGTGTTTGGATCTTGTGGAATGTCTTTGAGGCTTTCTTCTCCCCAGTCATAATAAAATCAAATCTAGTATCGGGTCTCCTAGGCAGAGAGTGTGTTCTATTAAGTAATTTATAATCTGAAGTTCACAATCTGATTTCCTCATGGAGTATCCAAATTTAGTCTACTATTGAATTAAAAGGAGCATTTTGCTGGCAGTAGCATTTCCATCTTCTTTTTTCCCTCTCATAGTTTACAAACGACGATATGTCTTCTTGCATTGTTCTGATCTCCAGCGGGAGGATGACTGACCTCTAGAGTATTAAGCCAACCAAACTGTGATCTCTCTGGGCAGCCAATCTCTGGCACATACAGAGGGTCTTAAAGACAGGGTCTTGGGTGCTCACACATAATCTACATGCAGATAGCATCCTAGTGACTATTAGCCAGGGACCTGAGTTTCATCTCCTTATTTGACCTTGGATTGTGTATTTCTTTCCTTTCCTATTTTCAAGCCTCTCTCCTGAGCAGTGCTTATCTATTATGTTGGGCCTCTGCCTTCACTGCTGTGTCAAACGCCACCAAGGGCACCCTAATGACAAAAATCTCATTTCCATACTTTTGTTGAAGCATCTGCCATCACCCAACACCTTTTACATTCCATCTTTACGTTCCATCTAGTTATCTCCTCTTCGTTCAATTAACATTCTTTTGGTTTCCTCTAACCTTGGTGATAGGGTTGCCAGCTTTAGCAAATAAAACTACAGGACATTCAGTTAATTCTGATCTCAGATAAATATGCATGGGGCATATTTATACTGAAATGTTCTTTGTTGTTTATCTGAAATTCAAATCTAACTGTGCATCCTGTATTTTATCTGGCAACTCTACTTGGTGATGATATTTCTCTGCCACTTTCTATCCAGGCTTTAGTCTTTGTCCTTATTATTTCCTTTATCTTCACTTGCCCCTCTCTGAATTTATCTGTTTCACTAAGCTCAACCATCATATGGCTTCTAGATCACCTCTCTCCTTCCTCTGAACTCCTTAAACATACTCAGCAATTTAACAAGCTTACTTGTCACATATATCTCTTCTATTGTCTTGAGTTACTATTTAAATCTTCCAAGTGTTTTTTATCACTTACACTTGATTTTAAATTCCTGGAGGTCAGAATTCCTCTATGTACCCCAGGGCCTACCACATAGCTTTCAGGGAAGGGCTGCCAACAAATGTGTAAAATTCCAACCCTGGGCTTCTATTCATCAAATGAATCCCTTTCATTTTTATGCAATGCTCCCTGGAAATCCTACCACTACATTTCCTTAGTCCATTCACTCTCCCACTCTCCTAGGATGTCACACCTCTTCATAATTCTAGCTCTTCCCCCTCACTCTTAGCTGATGGTCTTGCTTCCTACTTTGCCGAGAAAAAAGAGAAAAGAGAAGCATTCAGAGAAAACTTCCACATGCTCTCCCTTGTAGAACAAACAAACACCAGCATGTGCGCTCATATACCCCTCCTTCCCTCCTGTGACAATGAATCTACTCCACGATCCTTTTTCAAGTTAACCCCTCCCTTGTTCATTGCATCTCATCTCTCCCACTGACTCAAGGACATCACCTCAGTAATGCTCCTTTCTCTCCTCTGTATAATCAAGTGCTCCTTTCTATAGGACCTTACCATTAACATATACCAATATTTTCCCCCTTCGCAAGCAAGCAAGCAAACCAACCTCTCTCTCCCATGACATCAAATTGCCCTCCAGCTACCACACAATTTTTCTGTTCTCTTTCCAGCAAAACTTTCCCAACATGTCTGTATTTTCTGTCTCCACTTCCTCTCCTACCATGTTCTCCTGAATCTACTCACAGTAAGGATCAGGTTCCACCTACACCTAAACTGTTTTGTCAGGGCTACCTATTAATTGCTTCTAAATTATCATATTAGATGAAAACAACTTTGTTTCACCTAACTCAATCAGTCAGCCGTATGTGAATTGAGTTCATTGCTTTACCAATTGTCCCTCTCTTTTCTGTCTAATAGGTTTTGAAATGTTCTTGAAATAGCATCTTCCTTCAGCTTCTATACCACCACTCCCTTTTTGTTTTCCTCTTACCTCACTGGTGGGCCTCTTCTCTCAACGTCAGACTCATATGTCCATTTGTGTACGTGATATCTCTATTTAGAAGTTTGCAATGAACCTCATGCTAAAATGTCCCAAACTAAACTGGTTTCTCTATTCTTGCCCCAAACCTGCTCTCCCACAGAATTCACCATCTTACTAACTCTTAAGTCCATTCTTCCAAGTGCTCGTATAAAAAACTTTGGAGTCATTCTTGACACCTCATTTTTTCCCACACCTCACAACCAATCAACTACAAATCCTGTCATTTCTACCCTAAAAATTTTTTCCGATCTGACCATTATCACTACCTCCACCTCTTGCCCCAATCTGACCATTGTCACTACCTCCACCTCTTGCCTACATGTATTTTTGCATCCATAAGTGAAAGAATGGAACTGTATATGGTATAGTTTAATAGATTAGCCTGCTCTCAGCTGAAGTGTTCTGAAAGAACTACGTGTTTAAGTGTGAGAAAACAAAGGTTTATTCATTCCTTTATTCATTCAACAAATGCATATTGATCATTCACAATGAACCACGTGTTTTCCTAAGCACATAGAGAGTGAGGAACAAAAAATCTTGCCACTAGTGTTTAACAGCTGTGATGCCATTAGCAAGTAAACATCCTCCCTAAATTTTGCATTGACTGGCAACATGAGATCAAAAACCTATCCACCTTGTAGGGTGATTGGGAAGAACAAGTAAGATAACGTTTTTACCTGGATGTGCTTCGTAAATATTCTAGTGCTATGTAAATGTATTAACCCTCATAACAACTTAATGAAGCAGACAAGGTAGTATATTTTATAATAGTCCCATTTTTTAATTAAAAAATTGTATAAAAGTTCAGTGATTTGCTCCCAAATCAGAGCTAGTTAGAAGCAGAGCTAGAGCTGTATCTCAGGTCTTTTGGCCTGTGTTCTTGATCCGTGTTCACAGTATTCTTCCTTCCAGACAATTCAATTTATGTTGTGGGGATTAATGGAATTATATTTATAAAAGCCTTCAACATCTTTAGCCAAAGATATAGAGAAGTATCTGCATTCTTTTCCTAGGGCTGCCATGACTATCACAAATTCAGGGGCTTACAACAACAGAAATGTATTCTCTCACATGCTGGAGGCTACAGATCTGAAATCAAGGTGTCAGCAAGTAATGCTCCCTCTGAAGACATTAGGAAAGAATCTTTCCTTGACTCTTACCAGCACATTTGCCTGCAGTCTTTGGCTTTCCTTGGCTTATAGAAGCATCACTCCGATCTATTCCCCTATCATCATATGACTTTCTCCTTAATTCTCTATGTGTTTGTATTCAAATTCCCTCTTATCATGAGGACACCAGTCATTGGACTAGGGCCCACCTTTATCCAGCAGGACCCCCTCATGACTTGACTACATCTGCCAATGTAAGCCAAATTACATTTCCAAGTAAGGCCACTTACTTACCCAGGTACAGGAGGTTAAAATTTGAACACCTTTTTGGGGAATGCCTTTTAACCCACAACAGTATTTAAAGGGCCTAGAAACATGTTTCAAAGAACATGCCAGAGAGGAAGTTAACATCATTGGAAGGTAGGCATACCCAAAGACAGTCCAGCTGTGTGTGGATCAGATGAATGCCAGAGTTTCTCTTGCAACTGACAAACAAACACAGAGAATCAACCTTAAAGGCATGAAATTACCATCCTGGTGGGAAAGGGTTTGGCAAAATGCCCTGGTTTATCTGAGAGGCAGATTGAGTCATAAAGTAATCTACCTTAATCAGCATTATATAATCCCACCAAAGGACATACAATGAAAGCAATGATGCAAGGAGGGCAGAGCTCAGGGAGAAATCTTGCCCTACATTGTTACCCAGCACTATTGCCGCAGCTGGCACACCTTTCAGCCTTCTCTGCCTCTAGCACCTTGCCCAGCGACTAACCCAGTTTAGTCAGACCTTCCAATGTTAAGGGAAGTTCTATATTTAGACAATGTTCCCTGCCTGAGGATGAACTGGACTGGCTTCAGTGTCACACCTTAACATAGCACCGTTCCTGCCCTTTGTGTTTGTTGGGGGAACCAGCAGCCCTTTCTGACATATGAACTTAGGGTGTTTTTAAAGCTAGAGAGACCCTGGAAACCCCTTTAATTTAATTCTTTCTTTTTACAGCATCCGAGCACAAACTGTGGAGCCACGACCTGAGTTTGAATCAGAGTCCCAACAATTTCTAGACTTCAGACCAATTCCTTAAGCCCTCATGTCTCTTATCTGTAACATGCAATTAGTAGTAGTGGTATTTACCTGAAAAGGTTATTGGAAGGATAGATGATCCACATAAAACACATAAAGCAATGCCTGACACATGGCAAATACAAAGGAAATTTTAACCATTATATTTTCATTGTTTCAGATGGGCACATGAAGGCTCAGAGATGGAATGGGAACTTCCCAGGTTAACCAGCATTCTAGTACACATTCAAGGCTGGAATTGGTCTGCTGGGGCCACACGCTCCTATTTGGTCCACAGTTAGCACACTTACAGTAGCTCCTCTGAGATAGATAATACAGGTAGAAACCACACTTCACCAGCTCTATGGCTCTGCTTCGAGGTGTTTGCCAGATGACCTATTTGTCACTGTGAAAATTGGGAGGTGGGCCCAAGGGGATGGGATAAAAGCAATGGCAGCAAGTTGGAATGGATGATGTGAGATTAAAAGTAGGGAAACCACTTAGTGCCCATTGTAGTAGTCCCGCTGAAAAATCATTAAATGGGGAGGGAAGAAAGAATGGGGAAATGAAATTTATTGAAAAATCATAAAACAAAGTTTATTACTAACAAAAGTACAAGGGCATGCAAATGAACAAATAAGTGTCTTCCAAGATAAAACCATGATGGTAGGCTCCAAGTGTGTGAGATGGGTTTGTTAAAAGCATGGGGTCACATCAGCCAGTTAGAGGTTAGGAGGAGAGCAGAATCACAGAGATACTCAGGTGGAATCATACCCCACTTCAGTAACTGATTGAATCACTTGAGGAATGCAAAGGGAAAACTGTAGGAGGATTTATTTTGCTCTGCATCCAAACAATGGAGGGCTGTCAAGCTCAAGAAAGCACCCAGTCTTCATAGCACAGGAGAGCCTTGCATGGCATTGAAAAGCAGGGAACCTTGGGGACAGGTACAAATGAATTTTCCTCAGGAAAAAAAGGAAACTAACTTTTTTTTTTTTTTCAATTTCTAAGCTCCAGACATGTCAATTCATCTAATCAAATGATAGGCCCCTGTATCAGACCTCAAATGGTAAAGGGGTGAAGTGAGGGTATCCTCACTTTACAGAAAAGAGGAAAAATTGATAGAAAATGATAGATAATTGGATGTAGAGGAAAAGGGAAATGATACCTTGAGGATGAAGCCCAGGTGGTGGGCACTTTCCTGAGTTTGGGATTAACAAAGCACGACCACGTTCACTCCTCATTTTTCCAAAGTACCTTAAAAGACTGGTAAATACAATAGGGAAGATTTATTCTTGTCTTTATTTTACAGATAAAGAAATCAAGACTCGAAGATAACAGAACTCCGGTTTTCTGATACCACATTACAAGACTTTCAGTCTATTAGGATGATTGATGATCTTGTGGGGAGAGCCAAACATGGCAGAAATTAAGGAAGCCATACCCTGACCCTTTGGCTTCAAAATGCCACATCCAACTGGCAAGACCAGGTGAACATTCTAAATTCACTCTGTTCAGTTTGTCTAATTTTGAAGCCCTTAGAATGTGGGTCTTTGTAAAATCCTGGAGCAAATTCATTCATTCATCTATCCATTCATCCATCCATCCATCCATCCATCCATCCATCCATCCAACCACTCATTTACACATTCAGAGATATTTTTGAGATCCTGCTATGGCCAGGCTGGTCTTGTTCTAAATGCTAGAGATACAGTCAAAGATAACACAGTCTAAGTCCCTGTGCTTTGGTGCCTAGATGGGGAAACAGATCATGAACAAATACACAAGATACCTTCAGACAGTGCTACAGAGAAAGTAAATCTAAGGCAACTGATACAGGGAATCTGAACAGTTATTCAGCACTATGAGGTAAAGAGGTCAGAGAAGACACCCTCATCTACATAATATCTGAAGGAAAGGAATCAGTCTTGCTGAGATCTGGGCAAAGCACTTTCCAGGCAGAGAAGAGCAGATATAAAACCTGAGGTTGAGCCAAGTCACAGTTAAGGAAGGACAATAGGAGATGAGACTGGAGAAGTAGTCAGGGAAAGTCTTTCAAAGGAAAACCAGTGGCAGGTTTCAGGCAAAAGAGCGATGGTATTTATTTTTATGTTTTTAAAAGATTCTTCTAGCTGTCCTATGTGGAATGGATAGAATGGCAACATGAATGACAGATGGGAGACCAGTTAGGAGAATATTCTAGCCTACAATGGGAGATGATATGGCTTGGATTAGGGTGAAAGCAGTGGAAATGGAGAGAGGTGAATAGTCATGGCATATCCCATATTTTGAGCAGAAAGCCAATGCACTAGATGCAGAGAGTGGCCCAAAAAAGGGACTCAGGCAAGGATAATTCATAGAGCTAAGTCCTTGCTTCTGGTAAAAGAAAACACCTTTAAGCCCAGGCCATGAATGCTGTAAATCAGGGCAATTGAGGCTATATATAGAACTAGGAAAAGCTCAGGCTTTTGTGGCAAAACTATATTCAACTTCTGGTTTCACCACAAATAAATATGGAACTTTGGACAAATTTCCCTACATCTCTGTGCATATATTTCTTCATCTGTAGTATGGTGATATAAGTGCTTATTTCCTAAGACCATTACTAGATAATTCATGGAAAACATTTAACACAGTAGTAGCATATAGTAAGTGCTCAGTAAATGTTAGACTACCATTATTACTCATTTTTCATTTAAAAAATTTACAGGGAAACTATCACTTTTTTGTTCTCCTCTGTTCTGAGCTTCTGTGTCTCTTGCTTCTTATGACACACTTAATCAGGCCACTCTCTTGGATCTGAAAGTGGCATCTCTCTGATTTGGGTCCACAAAAGAAAGGCAATTGATCGCCCATTGTCTAGGTGCTCCCCTCATGCCAACAAGCACAAGGTTTCTAAGTTTGCCCAGGCATCCTTGCCAGACATATCTGGCAGGTAGGTCATTTTCACAGGCCACCCCTGGCCAACTCTCCTCAAGCCAACTAGGATTTCCTTGCGTATACTTGGCATACTCAGAAGCACAACTCAAGTCTCAACACTACATAATATATTACAATACATAATACATTACAAAGCTTGGTTATTCATGAATGGAGTGATATTGTGATATAGTTGCATTAGTCATCTATCTGCTAGACAGCAACTTAAAAAAAATTTCTTTAACCATTACCTATAGCTAGAAATATATCATGACCCAGTAAACAGTGTGTAATGGAAACACACCATCATGAAACATCCTTTATTTTTACCGTACGTGGTGCACTTTGAGTATTTCCTTTTGTGTCCCCACCATCACCACCACCTTTTGTTTCAAATTCTGATCACAACCCATTAAAAGATTTCATGACCTATTAATAGGTCATGACTCACAGTTTGAAAAGCTATGCTGGAAGGCCACAACAAATTGTTTTATAGCTAAGTATGTATTTATTGCTCTAAACCTCCTTTCTCAGAAAGTTTCTGTTTCTCTAGTTTCACCCTGTGTAGTTTGCTATGATTTGCATGTGTTTGAACTCTCTACATCTGTAAAAGGCATTCATTGCTTGTAATTTTTCAAAGGATGCTTCTAACTCAAGTGTTAGCCCATCTGTTAAGACCTATTTATTGCTTTTTAAAAGAAAAAAATTAAAAGCAAATTAGGAATTCCAGGCTTACACTAACCAGGATTTTTTTTCCCTTTGTAAAAGCCTTCCATCTGTCTGCCCTCTTTTGGACACAACTCAAATAGGAGCATGCATCTCATCAAATCAAATGTGGGCACCATCAAAAAGCTGCCAAAATATCATGCCAGTTGCTTAATTTTTTTAAGGAGAATTAAAATCGGATTTAACATAATGAGTTGTTTGTTTTGTTGCTTTTCTTTCGATCCATTATAGAAACATGGAGCTCAATTTACTGCATATAAGTTTATGCAGTAACCTTCCAGAGGCAGTCCCAAGGTACACCAAGATAGATCTGGATAACACACTTCCACTGGGGCAGATTAGTAGTGGAGAAACAAACCATTGTGGGAATTGGTACCAAGAACTTTAACTCAGGGTACGGGCAATTAGCTCCATCTGATTTGTTTTTCTCTTTCCCAAGAGCCCAATTCAGAGGAGGTCAATACCTTCAAAATCCATTCGCAAGTCATTTAATTTTTTTTTAATATAAGTTCTATGCCCAACGTGGGGCTTGAACTCATGACTCCAAGATCAAGAGTCACATGCTCCACCAACTAAGCCAGCCAGGCACTCCAAGTCATTTAATCTTTAACGGGTTCTCTTTCTTCACTTAACACTAAGATTTAAGGTTATAGTGGTCAGGGCACCTGGGTGGCTCAGTCGGTTAAGCATCTGTTTGTGGCTTGGGTCATGATCCCGGGGTTCGGGGTCCGAGCCCCCACATTCGGCTTTGTGCTTAGCGGGAAATCTGCTTCTTCCTCTCCCTCTGCCCCTCACCCCCCTGCCTGTGTTTATTCACTCTCTCTCTTTCTCATAAATAAACAATGATAAAAATACAATAAAATGATAGCAGTCTATTCTTCCTCCAAAGGTCTTGTAAGAATAATCAGGAACTAAAGAGTTATGTACAACTAGATAGAGTCCAAATTAATTATCAGATGACAGAGCCTGAAGTCCCTTGGAGAGCCCTCCCCTCCACAAATCAGTGGTCATCAGACTGTGGGCTCAGAACTACTGCCCTACCATCACCAAGGATGTCATACCAGGAAGGGAGGTTAAAGCAATGCAATGGTGAGGAGCAAAGACTCTGAAGTCAAGTGACCCTTATGTTCAATTTTTGGCTTTACTAATTCAATCAAATCACCAATCTCTCTAAATCTCCAATTTCTCTTTGCTAGAGGATTAAATGAGACTAACTCATGTGGAGAACTCAGTACACTCTCTAGCAAAAAAATAAGCCCACAAATGGCTGATGCTGTTATTGTTTCTGTTATTATTATGAAGAGAACATACTTCAGTATCTTGTAGGTATAGAGCAATCAAGACATTAAAAAGTCTGTAAAAAAGAAGAAAGATGAATACGATGAATAAGGTGGTAAAACCAAACAGATTTGAAAAGCAATGACACAATAGAAAACAAGAGATTGATGAAGGCGAAGAAGTAAGGCTGGGAATTATTTTAAATGGAGTATTTAGGAAGAATTACCTTCCTGAGTCAGTCTAATGTTCAGCGGTTGGGCCTTACTTAATCCTGCATATTATCTTCTAACCTAATCACGGGTTTATTAAAGCAGAAGCTTATTTTTTAATTTCCCTTCATGTCATTTTCATCTCCTCTTGCCACCTGCTCATTCTGAAGAATCCTCCACAAGAAAGCTAATTTTTATTTACTCAAAATATGTTTGTTAGGGACTCTATCACATCTCCACTAATCTGTTATTATTGTTCTGTGATGTTAAGTCACCTTCCCCTCCTCAGTTCTAATCAATGTACCTCTTGAATCTTCAAGTTTGAAGAGTCTGATCAAGTAAAAATAACTGTGGCAACATTTTGGGAGGGTTTTAGCAGCTTTTCTTGATTTATAGCATTTAGCATAATCTATTTACCTATCTGCCGAATTCATTAATAAAAATCTTGTCTCCACTTTTCAGTTCAGTTCATTGACTCTCCTCACGACACCTGACAGAGTTCTTTTCAATGCATGGCTTCTAAAATATGTCTCCTAATTTCCTAGGCAAGGAGATCTTTCCAACCTAACTTAATTCACTTCTAAGATACACATATTTGTGGAAAATGAAATGTGTTTAGCTGTACTTCTCCAGTGATTTATTTGATTATTCAAGAAATCCTTTATCCTTATTTCTGATTGATCAGCATTTGGCTGTGGTCCCTCAGAGTCTCCATCAAGTAACAAATGACCAACAGAGAAAATGTGCCAAAGAAATTATAATTTAAAGAAATCCTGCTTTTTAAGAAAATGTGTTTGTAAAGTGAGTATTACTTTATAACGTAAATATGTTTCCAATTTATCGAGGTTTATGTTGAGATTTCTGTAGAACATTTGTCTTAAAGGGGAATCTTAAGATTGTACCATAAAGGAAAAACAAGCCCAAATTAAAATCACAGAAATGTCTCTTCTGTGAAGTCTTGGGCAAGGTATTTAGTGTCTCAGAACCTCTGCATCTTTATCTGTTAATAATGGTAATAATATCCACCTTGAGTGTTATAAAGCTTAGAAATGATAATGTTCCTGATACATAGTAGGCACTTAATAAAGGCTAGCTAGTATTATAACCAGAGTATCTAATAGAACATAAAAGAGGATGCTAAGAAAAAGTCAAGCTGGAAAATTATTTTTAAATAAAGTAGTCAGGAAGAACTACTTTCATGAATTGATCAATATTGTTTTAGTACTAAGTCATTCATATTAAGCAGTCATCCACTGTCCATCAGTATGACCTTTTGGTGGAAACCCTAGATATTTAGATGTCTGTCTTTGCCACCATGTTGATTTCCTTCTGTGTCATTTATTAATCAACCTTGCTTGATTTGCACAGGAATTATCAGGGCCTCGTCCTTTAGTGGAGGCTGGAGCTGACAATTATTAATTTGATGGCCATCAAGATTAAAGGAGATAAAGCAGGGCTAGCGTTTTAAGTGCTCATTTAATATTGTTATTATTTCCTAACTGGTAGATATGGCTACACAGCATAACCTCTGAATTCTGTCTTATTTTTTAATATTTTATGACTTCAACCCAAAAGAAACTAACATGATTCACTGGAAACTATACAGTCTCACCTACAATTGCAAAATATAAAGTGCTTTTAAAACTGAAAGTTTTTTCATTATTCATTTGTCTGCAAACCTGACCTGAATGGCTGAAAAGCTATTTATAGTTCTTACATATTTCGCTGCATAAATATTCATTCATTTGATTACAAGGTACATGCCATAGACCTGGCTGGCTGTGTTATATAATAGACACACATTGTGTCATTCCCTTACAGTGACCTGTAAATACTGTAATCCAGGATCATATCTGGAAATCCCGAGATTCACCATCACCAGCTCTTTCCCTACAGGGAGCTCAGCACAGTACCTTGCCTAAGGCAACCCTTTCCCAATCAACTGATTAGATTCCTGTGAAATACGTTCCTGCTTTGCAATTCTTCTTGCAAACCAGGTTTTAGTCAGTTGACTCCACAAAGGTAAAAAAAAGGAAGCAAAATTAAATCAGTAAGTTTGCTTAATTATCGGCTGCATGAAAAGAAAAATTTGATTAGAAAAGAAACTATTAAAATTTTTGGTAAAAAATGATATTTTGTTAGATTTCACATACACACCCTTCTATGGCAATAACACCGCTGTCAATAGACATTTCACTAAGTTTTTTCCAGAGATCTTCTATATATTATTTTCCCCAAAGTACTTATGTAGCATTTATAGAACATATTATATCCATTTTTATAAATGAGGAAACTGAGACCCAGCATGGTTTTCTAATTACTATGCTTAACAACAACAACAACAAAAATGTCTTAGTGTAAAAGACTATAGGTTGTTGGTAGACTGAAGCAGGGTGACTAACTTTCCCGCTTTACCTGGGAATGAAGGATTTCTCGGAATGTGGGATGTTTAGTGCTAATACTGCAAAGTCCTGGGCAAACCAGGAGCTGTTCACCCTACTCTGGAGTTATTAGCCATGTTTTCCTTCTAATTCTTTCCTGCTCAGAAAAGTAGCCATCTCATTTTGAGCATGTAGCTAAAGAATGAAGCCTAAAGAGAAATTCTAGACTACTTCCAGGCACCACATGTACCCGGTGCATATTTAAAAACATTATGCTATGCCAGTAAGAAACACAGAACAAGATTGGACAAACAATTTGGGTACCAATGGGCAGATTTTGTTTCTTTCTTCAGGCTTATCTATGTATTTTAATTCTTCCATACTGGCTGTGCATTGTTTTAAAAAATCATCCTGTTACTATATGATCCAGCAATCCTACTCCTAGGTAGGTACCCAAAGGAATTGAAAGTAGGTGATGAGGGAACATAAGGCAAGCTGAGGGTAAAGCACAAGCAAACAGCCTGCAAACCACTCCCTCATCCCTAGGTGGGATCTGTGTGACACTCCTCAGTCACTCCAGGCTGCCCTAAAACTAAGGAAATGCAGAAAAAATGGTTAACTTATAGAGACCACAGTCATGTCAGGACATGAGTCTCCATCAGGTTGCAGCCATCTTAATGGTTTACAAGAAAAAGCAGTCTTATCAGTAGCCAAACTTCCAGAAACCTATAGACTCCATGTCCTGGAGCCCTAACATCACAGTCCCCTCCATAGGATAGAAAATCTTATATAAGCATTCACTCCTCACACTTATAATGCAGCTCTTTATGCTCATAGGTCCTGTCCCTGTGCTATAATAAAAACACCTTTTTGATTTAATAAGATAAACATCTGGCCAGACTTATCAAAAAGAAAAGAGAAAGGACCCAAATAAATAAAATCATGAATGAAAAAGGAGAGATCACAGCCAACACCAAAGAAATACAAACAATTATAAGAACATACTATGTGCAACTCTACACCAACAAATTTGACAATCTGGAAGAAATGGATGCATTCCTAGAGACATAGAAACTACCACAACTGAACCAGGAAGAAATACAAAACCTGAACAGACCCATAACGAGTAAGGAGATTGAAACAGTCATCAAAAATCTCCAAACAAAAACCCAGGGCCAGACAGCTTCCCAGGGGAATTCTACCAAACATTTAAAGAAGAATTAATTCCTATTCTCCTGAAACTGTTCCAAAAACATAGAAATGGAAGGGAAACTTCCAAACTCATTTTATGAGGCCAGCATCACCTTGATCCCAAAACCTGACAAGGATCCCATCAAAAAAGAGAATTACAGACCAATATCTTTGATGAACACAGATGTGAAAATTCTCACCAAATTACTAGTCAATAGGATCCAACAGTACATTAAAAGGATTATTCACCACGACCAAGTGAGATTTATTCCAGGGCTGCAAGTTTGGCTCAACGTCCACAAATCAATCAATGTGACACAATAAATTAATAAAAGAAAGAACAAGAACCATATGATACTCTCAATAGATGCTGAAAAAGCATTTGATAAAGTACAGAATCCCTTTCTGATCAAAACTCTTCAAAGTGTAGGGATAGAGGGCACATACCTCAATATTATCAAAGCCATCTACGAAAAACCCACTGTAAATATCATTCTCAATGGAGAAAAACTTAAGAGTTTTTCTGCTAAGGTCAGGAACACAGCAGGGATATCCATTATTACCACTGCTATTCAACATAGTACTAGAAGTCCTAGTGTCAGTAATCAGACAACAAAAAGAAATTAAAGGCATCCAAATCAGCAAAGAAGAAGTCAAACTATCGCTCTTTGCAGACAATATGATACTATATGTGGAAAACCCAGAAGACTCCACTCCAAAACTGCTAGAACTTGTACAGAAATTCAGTAAAGTGTCAGGATATAAAATCAATGCACAGAAATCAGTTGCATTTCTTTACACCAACAACAAGACAGAAGAAAGAGAAATTAAGGAGTCAATCCCATTTACAATTGCACCCAAAACCATAAGATACCTAGAAATAAACCTAACCAAAGAGGCAAAGAATCTATACTCAGAAAACTATAAAGTACTCATGAAAGAAATTGAGGAAGACACAAAGAAATGAAAAAACGTTCTGTCCTCATGGATTGGAAGAACAAATACGGTGAAAATGTCTATGCTACCTAAAGCAATCTACACATTTAATGCAATCCCTATCAAAATACCATCCTTTTTTTTTTTTTCCAAAGAAATGGAACAAATAATTCTAAAATTATATGGAACCAGAAAAGACCTCAAATATCCAAAGGAACATTGAAAAAGGAAGTCAAAGTTGGTGGCATCACGGTTCCAGACTTCAACCTTTATTACAAAGCTGTCATCATCAAGACAGTATGTACCGGCACAAAAACAGACACATAGATCAATGGAACAGAATAGAGAGCCCAGAAACAGACCCTCAACTCTATGGTCAACTAATCTTTGACAAAAAGCAGCAAAGAATGCCCAATGGAAAAAAGACAGCCTCTTCAACAAATGGTGTTGGGAAAATTGGACAGCCCCATGCAAAAGAATGAAACTGGACCATTTCCTTACACCACACATGAAAATAGACTCAAAATGGATGAAGGGCCACAATGTGAGAAAGGAATCCATCAAAATCCTTGAGGAGAATACAGGCAACAACCTCTTCGACCTCCATTGCAGCAACTTATTCCTAGGAACACTGCCAAAGGCAAGGGAAACAAGGGCAAAAATAAACTATTGGGACTTCATCAAGATCAAAAGCTTTTGCACATCAAAGGAAACAGTTAATAAAACCAAAAGACAACTGACAGAATGGGAGAAGATATTTGCAAACGACATAAGAGATAAGGGGCTAGTATCCCAAATCTATGAAGAACTTCTCAAACTCAACACCCAAAGAGCAAATAATCCAATCAAGAAATGGGCAGAGGACATGAGCAGACATTTCCGTAAAGAAGACATCTAGATGGCCAACAGACACATGAATAAAAGCTCAACATCACTCGGCATCAGGGAAATACAAATCAAAACCACAATGAGATATCACCTCACACCAGTCAGAATGGCTAAAATTAACAAGTCAGGAAATGACAGATGCTGGTGAGGATGTGAAGAAAGGGGAACCCTCCTACACTGTTGGTGGGAATGCAAGCTGGTGCAACCACTCTGGAAAACAGCATGGAGGTTCCTCAAAAAGTTGAATATAGAGCTACCCTATGACCCAGCAATTGCACTACTGGGTATTTACCCTAAAGATACAAACGTAGTAATCCAAAGGGGCATATGCACCCAAATGTTTATAGCAGCAATGTCCACAGTAGCCAAACTATGAAAGAACCTAGATGTCCATCAACAGATGAATGGTTAAAGAAGATGTGGTATATATATATACAATGGAATACTATGCAGCCACCAAAAGAAATGAAATCTTGTCATTTACAACACTGTGGATGGAACTAAAAGGGTATTATGCTTAGCAAAATCAGTCAATTGGAGAAAGACAACTGTCATATCATCTCCCTGATATGAGGAAGTGGAGATGCAACGTGGGGTTTGGAGGTAGGAAAGGAATAGATGAAACACGATGGGATCAGGCGGGAGACAAACCATAAGAGATTCTTAATCTCACAAAACAAACTGAGGGTTGCGGGTGGAGGGGGGTTGGGAGAGGGTGGTGGGGTTATGGACATTGAGGATGGTATGTGCTATGGTGAGTGCTGGGAAGTGTGCAAACCTGGTGATTCACAGACCTGTAACCCTGGGGCTAATAATACATTATGTGTTTATAAAAAAATTTAAAAACTAATTAAAAAATAAAACACCTTTTTGAACCAAAGACATCCCAAGAACTCTTTCTTGGCTGTTGGCTCTGAACATCACCATTTCAAACCATATCTGTAGGGACTCAAACAAATACTCGTATACTGGTGTTCTTTATAGTATTATTCACAATTCAAGAGATGAATAAATGAGACAGGTTATAAACATACCATGAAGTATTATTTAGCCTGAAAAGGAATTAAGTTCTGGGACACCTGAATGGCAGAGTTGATTGAGTGTTCAACTCTTGGTTTTGGCTCAGCTTATGATCTCAGGATTGTGAGATCAAGGCCCCAAAGTCTGCTTGTGAGACTCTCTCTCCCTCTCCTTCATCCCCCACTCCACTCTCTCTCTATGAAAATAATAAATAGTTTTTTTAAAAGGAATGAAATTCTGATACATGCTACAACATAGATAAACCCTGAGGCCATGATGCTAAGAGAAATAAGCCAGAGAAAAAAGGATAAATATTGTATGATTCCATGGGTATGAAATATTCAGAAAAAGCAATTCATGGAAACAAAAAGTAGTTTGGAAGTAACCAGGGTTTGCAGGGAGGGTAAATGAGGAATTATTGCTTAATGATCACAGAGTTTCTGATTGGGGTGATAAGAAAGTTTGGAAATAAATAATAATGATGGTTGCACAACATTGTGAATATAATTAATGCCACTGCTTTATACATTTTTAAATGGTTGAAATTGTAGACTTTACAGTACATATATTTTATTACAATAAATAAATACCCCAAAAATTATGTCTAAAGACTGAAAAAAGTGAATAAGGAAAATTTAGGCAAAGTATTTGAAGTTTGTGGCTAAGGTCTTAACAGACCATTAAACAATCTGATTGTGCTAAATCCAGAATTATCCCTGATGATATGTGAAATACATCTTTCTTTTTTTTTTTTAATATTCTATTTATTTGTTTGAGAGAGAGAACATGAGAGAGAGGGAGCACAAGCAGGGGTGAGGCATAGAGGCAGAGGGAGAGGCAGACACCTGCTGAGCAGGGAACCTGATGCAGAACTTGATCCCAGGACCCTAGGATCATGACCTGAGCCAAAGGCAGATGCTTAAATGACTGAGTTACCCAGGTGCCCCCACACCTTCCTTTTTTACTTTATACAAAACTCCTGTTCTATACACAGGTCTCTAGTCACAGTGTAAGCATTTTCAAAATAGAGTCAAAGATCTCTCCTATAATCTCAGTTAAAATAAGCACATTAGACACAAGTGGGTGAGTTTAGTGTTTAAATACCAGAGAGGCAATTTTCAACTCAAACTAATAAGGACATACTATATACTTAAGAACACCAATCTTCAGAAATATAAGTCATCCCCGGGACTTGAGAGAGAGAAAGAGCAGAGAGAAAAGGAGAGGGAGAAGGAATCTTAAGCAGACTCCCTGCTAAGCCCAGAGCCCAGTCTCACAACCCTGAGATCATGTCCTGAGCCAAAATTGAGTGGGGCATTAACTCAGATGCCCCTAGAAAATACTTTCTCTTCCTAGAAAGTACTTTCTCTTGATAAATTGATCCATTTTTCATTATCCATGGTGATGTGGTTTGAAATTTGGATCCATGAGCTAATAGCCAAGAAAAAATTTTTGAGATGTCTTCTGTGCAGAAATGTGTTTTTAGTATAGCATGGACCAGGACCTGTGCACAAAAGAGCTTCCCTTGGATTGCGAGGAGCAATGGATTATATACTTTGGAATTGGGGAAGGTAAAGGAAAAGGAAGTTTCTCAAAGGATTTTCATATGCTAAAGAAGATTTACAGGATCCTGGAGGCCTGGCTATTGTCAAGCTAAGGTTGGTTTTTCCTTCTATCAAGGCATTAACACTAAGATTGGGAGTTCATGGAGAAAGGGGAGGAGCAAGATGGCAGAGGAGCAGGAGACCTGAGTATCAGCCAGTACCAGGGGTTCAGCTGGATAGTTATCAAACCATTCTGAACACCTACAAACTCAACAGGACTTCGAAGAGAAGAATAGCAGCAATTCTAGGAACAGAAAAACGACCACTTACTGGAAGTTAGGACATGCAGAGAAGTGAATCTAATGTGATATACGGGAGGACAGATGGTAGCAGGGTGGGGGCCGGGGGGACTCCCAGCAAAGTGGTAGAGTAGAGGAACACAAAATTGGAACTTTAGAAGTCTGCTCCACTGAGGGATGTCGCTCCAGAAGCTAAGTGGGGGTGGAGCCCTCTCTGAGACAATATGGTCTCAGGACCTGTGGGGTCACAAAAAGACCAGGAGTGCCTGAGTGTGGCAGAGCTCCCAGGTATTGGAGCTGGGAAGCCTGCTGCAAAGCCAAAGCCAAAAGTGAGCTCTCAGCTCAGGGTTACCTTAATCCATATTTCGAGGCACAATCGGGCACTGCTTTTTGAGCAGGGATGCCACAATTGGCAGATCCGGGGTGACCCCCATACTTCTTCCTCCAGGAGAAGTGGCACAGGAGCTTACAGCAAGAATCAACTAGGTTTGGAGACTCCAAACAGGGCTGTGTGCCAGAAATAGAAATGCTGGGTCACAGGTCGAGTGACCAAGGAGTGCGACCAGAGACCAGGGAGATGGGAGGGACTGACTGGTCTTCTCTGAGGGAGCACTGAGGAGTGGGGTCCTGGGCTCTCAGCTCCTCTGGGGCCGGACTGGGAGACTACCATTTTCATTCTCCTCCTCCAGAGCTCTACAGAAAAAGCATTCAGAGAACAAAAGCTCCCAAAAGGGAACCTGAGCAGATTACTTAGCCTGGCCCCTGGCAAGGGTGGTGCAATTCTGCCTTGGGCAAAGACATTTGAGAATTAGTGAAACAGGCTCCTCCCTCAGAAAATCAGCAATAACATCCAGCCAAGACCAAGTTTACAGATCAATGAAAACTGCAGAACTCCAGAGCAAAGGGAAAGCAACAAATAGAATTCATGGCTTTTTCCCCCATGATCTTTAGTTTTTCAAAGTTAAGTTTTTAAATTTTCTTGTTATTCTATTTTTTAAATTTTTCCTCATTCCGATTTTAACCTTTTTAAACTATTTTATCTTATCAATACCTTTTTAAAATTTTTTTAAATTTTCATTGTTACAGTCAAATTCTATCCCTTCATTGTATTTAACATTATTTTTTGTATACTTACAGGTTTTCTTTCTTTAAAATTTTAGGATACAGATTATTCTAACAGGTCAAAATATACCCTAAATCTAGCACATGGCATTGTTCTAATATCCAGCCTGATCACATTCTTTCCTCTTTTTTTTTTTTCCAACCAGCTTCCTATCTTATCGATTACTTTTTTAGAACCTTTTTAAATTTTCATCTTTACAGTCGTATTCCATCCCTTCATCCTGTTTCCCTTATTTCTGTGTATATATATATATGTTTCCCTTTCTTTGAAATTTTGGGAGGCACTTTATTCTATCAGACCAAAATACACCCCAAATCAAGTGTGTGTTCTATTCACAAGTGTCTGTTCTATTCATCAGCCCATTTTTTTTCTTTCTTTTTCTCCTTTCTTCTCCCTCCTGGTTTTGGGTCTCTTCCAATATGGTTAGTGTATATTTTTCTGTGGTCATTGCTACACTTTTGGTATTTTGTTCTCTCATTCATCTATTGTTATCTGGATAAAATGCAAGGTGGAAAAACTCACCTCAAAAAAAAAAAAAAAAAGAACAAGAGGCAGTAACAATGACTAGGGACTTAATCAATACGGACTTTAGTAAGACGTAAGAACTTGAATGGTGATTAAGGTAACCCCAGAATGGTGATTATCAAGTGCTCAAAAAAAGCATGAAAGATACTAGAGAATTCCCTTATGGAGAAATAAAAGAACTAAAATCTGTCCAAGCTGAAATCAAAAAAGTTATTAATGAGGTGCAATAAAAAATGGAGGTTCTTACTGGTAGGATAAATGAGGCAGAAGAGAGAATTTGTGATATAGAAGACCAAATGATAGAATAAAGAAGATGAGAAAAAGAGAGATAAACAACTACTGGACCTTGAAGGGAGAATTTGAGAAATAAGTGATACCATAAGATGAAAAAATATTAGAATAATTGGGATCCCAGAAGAAGAAGAAAGAGAAAGAGGGGCAGAAGATATATTGAAGAAAATTATAGCAGAGAATTTCTCTAATTTGGCAAAGGGAATAAACATAAAAATCCAGGAGGCACAGAGAATCCCCCTCAAAATCAATAAAAATAGGTCCACACCCTGTCATCTAATGGTAAAACTTGCAAGTCTCAGTGACAAAAAGAAAATCCTGAAAGCAGCTCAGGACAAGAGGTCTGTTACATACAATGGTAGAAATATTAGGTTGGCAGAAGACCTATCCACAGGGACCTGGTAGGACAGAAAGGACTGGCATGATATATTCAGAACACTAAATGAGAAAAATATGCAGCCAAGAATACTATATCCAACTAGGCTGTCATTTAAAATAGAAGGAGAGATAAAAACTTCCAGGACAAACAAAAACTAAAAGAGTTTGCAAACACCAAACTAGCCCTACAGGAAACATTGAAAGGAGTCCTCTAAGCAAAGAGAGAGCCTAAAAGTAACAGACCAGAAAGGAACAGAGACAATATACAGTAACAGTCACATTACAGGCAATACAATGGCACTAAATTCATATATTTCAATGGTTCCCCTGAATGTAAATGGGCTAAATGCTCCAATCACAAGACACAGGGTATCAGAATGGATTTTTTAAAAAAACACACACAACCAAGAACCACTGATATGCTGTCTGCAAGAAACTCATTTTAGACCCAAAGATACCTCCAGATGTAAAGTGAGGGGATGGAAACAATTTACCATGTTGGTGGACATCAAAAGAAAGCTGGGGTGACAATCCTTATATCAGATAAATTAGATTTTAAGTCAAAGACTATATAAGAGATGAGGAAGGACACTATATCATACTTAAAGTGTATGTCCAACAAGAAGATCTAACCATTTTAAATATCTACATCTCTAACATGGGAGCAGCCAATTATATAAGCCAATTAATAACAAAATCAAAGAAACATATTGACGATAGTACAATAAGAGTAGGAAACTTTAACACCACCCTCACTAAAATGGACAGATCATCTAAATAAAAAATTGACCAAAAAAAAATGCTTTAAATGACACACTGGACCAGATGGACATCACAAATATATTCAGAACATTTGATTCCAAAACAACAGAATACACATTCTTCTCTAGTGTACATGGAACATTCTCCAGAATAGATCACATCCTGGGTCATAAATTAGGTCTCAACCAATACCAAAAGCTTGAGATCGTTACCTGCATATTTTCAGACCACAATGCTTTGAAACTAGAAATCAACCACAAGAAGAAAGTTCGAAAGAACTCAAATACATGGAGGCTAAAGAGCATCCTACTAAAGAATGAATGGGTCAACCAGGAAATTAAAGAAGAATTTAAAAACTTCATGGAAGCAAATTAAAATGAAAACATAACTGTTCAAAAGCTTTGGGACACAGCAAAGGTGGTCCTGAGAGGAAAGTATATAGCAACAAAAACCTTCCTCAATAAACAATAAAGATCTCAAGTATACAAACTAACCCTGCACCTAAAGGAGCTGGATAAAGAACAGGAAAAAAAAAAAAAAAGCCTAAACCAAGCAAGAGAAGAGAAATAATAAAGATCAGAGCAGAAATCAATGAAACAGAAATCAAAAGAATAGTAGAACAAATCAATGAAACTAGGAGCTTGTTCTTTGAAAGAATTAATAAGATTGATAAACTCCTACCCAGACTTATCAAAAAGAAAAGAGAAAGGACCCAAATTAATTAAGTCATGAATGAAAGAGGAGAGATCACAACCAACACCAAAGAAATACAATTATAAGAACATATTATGAGCAACTATACACCAGCAAGTTTGACAATATGGAAGAAATGGTTGTATTCCTAGAGACATAGAAACTACCACAACTGAACCAGGAAGAAATAGAAAACCTGAACAGACCCATAACTAGTAAGGAGATTTAATTAGTCATCAAAAATCTCCCAATAAACAAGAGCCTGGGGCCAGATGGCTTCCCAGGGGAATTCTACCAAACATTTAAAGAAGAATTAATACCTATCCTCCTGAAACTGTTCCAAAAACATAGAAATGGAAAGAAAACTTCCAGACTCATTTTATGAGGCCAGCATTACCCTGATCCTAAAACCAGACAAAGATCCCATCAAAAAAAGAGAATTGCAGACCAATATCCTTGATGAACACAGATGCGAAAATTCTCACCAAAATACTAGCAAATAGAATCCAATAGTACATTAAAAGGATTATTCACCACGACCAAGTAGGATTTATCCCACAACTGCAAGGCTGGTTCAACATCCGCAAATGAATCATTGTGATACAATACATTAATAAAAGAAAGAACAAGAACCATACGATACTCTCAATAGATGTTGAAAAAGCATTTGACAAAGTACAGTATATTTTCTGGATCAAAATTCTTCATCAGAGTAAGCATAGAAGGTACATATCTCAATATCATCAAAGCCATCTATGAAAAATCCACAGTGAATATCATTCTCAATGGGGAAAAATTGAGAGCTTTTCCCCTAAGTTCAGGAACATGGCAGGGCTGCCCACTATCAATACCACTGCTATTCAACATAGTACTAGAAGTCATAGCCTCAGCAATCAGACAAAAAAGAAATAAAAGGGATCCGAATCAGCAAAGAAGTCAAACTCTCATTCTTTGCAGATGATATGATTCTTGATGTGGAAACTCAAAATACTCCACTCCAAAACTGCTAGAACTCATACAGAAATTCAGTAAAGTGTCAGGATATCAAACCAATTTACAGAAATCAGTGGCACTTCTATACAATAGCAAGACAGAAGAAAGAGAAATTAAGGAGTCGATCCTATTTACAACTGCACCCAAAACCATAAGATACCTAGGAATAGACCTAACCACAGAGACAAAGAATCTGTACTCAGAAAACTATAAAGTACTCATGAAAGAAATTGAGGAAGACACAAAGAAATGGAGAAACGTTCTGTCCTCATGGGTTGGAAGAACAAATATTATGAAAATGTCTATTCTACCTAAAGCAATCTCACATTAAAATGCAATCTCTATCAAAATACCATCCATTTTTTTCAAAGAAACAAATAATCCTAAAATTTATATGGAACCAGAAAAGACCCTGAATAGCCAGAGGAATGTTGAAAAAGACAACCAAAGTTGGTGGCATCACAATTCCAGACTTCAAGCTCTATCACAAAGCTCTCATCATCAAAACAGTATGGCACCGGCACAAAAACTGACACATAGATCAATGGAACAGAATAGAGAGCCCAGAAATGGACCCTCAACTCTATAGTCAACTAATCTTTGACAAAGCAGGAAAGGATGCCCAATGGAAAAAAGACAGCCTCTTCAACAAATGGTATTGGGAAAATTGGACAGCCACATGCAGAAGAATGAAACCGGACCACTTCTTTATACCACACACAAAAACAGACTCAAAATGGATGAAAGACCTCAAAGTGAGACAGGAATCCATCAAAATCCTTGAGAACACAGGCAGCAACCTCTTTGACCTCAACCACAGCAACTTATTCCTAGAAACATCACCAAAGGCAAGGGAAGCAAGGGCAAAATGAACTATTAGGACTTCATCAAGATAAAAGACTTTTGCACAGCAAAGGAAACAATAAACAAAAGCAAAAGACAACAGACAGAATGGGAGAAAATATATGCAAATGACATATTATATAAAGGGCTAGTATCCAAATCTATAAAGAACTTGTCAAACTCAACACCCAAAGAACAATAATCCAATCAAGAAATGGGCAGAAGACATGAACAGTCATTTCTTCAAAGACATAAAAATGGCCAACAGACACACGAAAAAGTGCTCCACATTACTTGGCATCAGAGAAATACAAATCAAAACCACAGTGAGATACCACCTCACACCAATCATTACCAAGTCAGGAAACAACAGGTGTTGGCGAAGATGTAGAGAAAGGGGAACCCTCCTACACTGTTGGTGGGAATGCAAGCTGGTGCAGCCACTCTGTAAAACAGTGTGAAGGTTCCTCAAAAATTTGAATACAGAGCTACCCTGTGACCCAGCAATTGCACTACTGGGTATTTACCCTAAAGATATAAATGTAGTGATCCAAGGATGTCCTAGATGTCCTAGATGTCCATTAACAGATGAATTGATAAAGAAGATGTGGTATATATAAACAATTGAATACTTTGAAGCCATCAAAAAAATGAAATCTTGCCATTTGCAATGATATGGATGGAACTTGAGGGTTTAATGCTAAGCAAAATAAGTCAATCGGAGAAAGACAATTATCATATGATCTCTCTGATATGAGGAATTTGAGAGGCACGGCAGAGGATTGTGGGGGGAAGGGAGGGGAAAAAAATGAAACAAGATGGGACCAGGGAGGGAGACAAATTGTAAGAGACTCTTAAACTCAGGAAACAAACAGAGGGTTGCAGGAGGAGGGGGAAGAGGATAGGGTGGCTGGGTTATGGACATTGGGGAGGGTATGTGCTATGGTGAGTGCCATGAATTGTGGAAGACTGAGGATTCAGAGATCTGTACCCCTGAAACAAATAATACATTATATGCTAATAAAATTTTTAAAGAAGAAACAGATAAAAAGAAAAACAACTGGGAGTTCCAGGAGGATTCATACTCTCCCTACCTCAAGTATTTGTCATCGTGCTACAGGTTAAAAAGAAATTATATTTTATCTACATTTCTTTTTGCTTTTGTTCTCCACATAACATGGCAATATTCCTTGTTCTGAAATTTACTTTATCTGATATTAATATAATCACTCTGGCTTTCTTTAAATTAGCATTTGCATGGTACATCTTTATGTACCCTTTCATTTTTAATTTATCTGTATATTAAAGTGGGTTTCTTATAGACAACATAAAATTGGCACTTGATTTTTAATGATCCCTGCCTTTTAGTTGAATTGTTTACTTTTTACATTTCATGTGATTTTTGATGTGGTTGGCTTTATATCTACCATATCGATATGGTAGATATCAATATCTATCATCTAGAATGGTAGATATCTACCATTGAATCGATATGGTAGAAAACAAATATTGCTATTTGTTTTCTGTTTGTTCCATCAGTTTTTTTTTTCTCTTTTCCTGTCTTCTTTTGGAATAATTGAATACATTTTATGATTCCATTTTTATCTTCACTTTTGGCTTATTAGCTGAACTTCTTTGTTTTGCACATTTCTCTGGGGTTTGTCAAGGGAGGAGAAGACTACTGATGTGATGTAGGCTGGTCAAGAAAGAATTCTTGAGCGTTTTTGGTGCTAAAAGGTGTTTTTATTAAAGCACAGGGACAGGACCACTGGGCAGAGGGAGCTGTACTGGGATTGTGAGGGATGATTCATTATATACTTTTATGTTGGTGGGTTAGAGATAAAGGAAGTTTCTACAGGGTTTTTCATATGTTAAGGAAGACTTACAAAATCCTGGGGGGAGGGGTTTTGGTCTGGCTATTGTCAAGCTAAGGTTGCTATCTGCCTCTAGCAAAACATTAACATCAAGGCAGTTATAAGTTCCTTGAGGAATGTCAGACTCTGCTTGTCTCAGGTATTTATCAATGGGCTACAAGTTGTAAGGAAATTTAATTTTATCTACATTTCTTTTGCCTCTGTTCTCTTAGTCAACCATCACTTAACACCAAAATAAAAAAGGCAATAGAAAGGCAGAGCTTTGCTGACCACAGTATTCCAGAACAGAGCAGATTACTGATTCTGTATTTAGTTTCGGGAAATGTGAAATTCAGGAATTGGTGGACTTTGAGAGGTAAAAGTGAAACTGTGAGGACCCAGGTGAAGTTACTGTTGATTGGTTGGCACTCAGTGGCCTGTTTATGTAAGTGAGTGTGTTCTGGATTGATTCACTTCTGTAGTGAAGGGCTGACACTGATTTGTTAACTGGCAAAAGCACCTTCACTAAGGTGAGTTATCTGTTGTTGATCACAGAGTTTTATTTTATTTTTAATTTTATTTTTAATTAATTAATTTATTTGACAGACAGAGATCACAAGTAGGCAGGAGGCAGGCAGAGAGAGAGGGAAGCAGGCTCCCTGCTGAGCAGAGAGCCTGATGTGGGGCCCAATCCTAGGACCCTGAGATCAAGACCTGAGCCAATGGCAGAGACCCAACCCACTGAGCCATCCAGGCGCCCCAATCACAGAGTTTTAAAGGCACTTCTGGTGGCTACTTTTCACCATGGCCAAAGCCTGAACATTTTATTCTCAGATTTAAAACATGTTTATGCAACTTACCATAATCTAGTTTCATATATTATACCACTTCATGTATATTGTGAGAATCTTACCACAATAATGCTTCAATTTCTCCCCTTCTATCCATTGTGCTATGCTGCTATAGCTTATTTCTGCATATGTTATTAATCTCAAAATACAGTTATTATTTTTAAATAATCATCTTTTTTTATTTTTTAATGACAAGTTTTTTATATCTGCTCCTATACTTGCCATTTCTAGTTCTTCTCATCCCTCTCTGTAGATCCAAATTCCCATCTAGTCTCATTTTCCTTCTGTTTGAAGAGTTTCCTTTTACATTTCTTGCATATAGGCTGCTGGTGATAACTTTGTTCTGCTTTTGTTTTTATGTTTTATGAATATGTCTTTTCTTTTAAAAAATATTTTTGCTGGTTATGAAATCCTTAGTTAGATTATTTTTTTCTTTTCCATACCAAAAAGACATTAGTCCATTGTCTTCTGACTTTCCTGGTTTTTAAAAAGATGTCTATCATCCCTTCTCTCTTTATCTCTCTTTATATCCTATGTCTTTTATCTCTAGCTGCTATAAGATTTTTGTCTTCATCACCGCATTTCAGCAATTTAGTTGCACTACGTCTTGTGTGAGTTTTCTTCTGTTTCTTCTATTTGAGGTACGTTGAACTTTCTAGATCTGTGGGCTTATAGTGTTCATCACATTTGGAAATTTTTTTTTTTACTGTCTCTCCTTGTTTTTTCCTTTTGGGGCTCCTGTTACATGTACATTAGACTATTTGATAGTGTCCTACAAAGCAGTGATTTACTCATTCCTTTTTTTCTCTCTCTGTTTCATTTTAGATAGTTTGTACTGTGGTTTTGTTAAATTCATTGATCGTTTTTCTTTTCTGCAGAGTTGTAACTAACCATTAATTCCATTCAATGTAGTTTTTACTTCTGATAACTGTATTTTTTTTTAGAAATTCAACAAAGAGGCCGCCTGGGTGGCTCAGTGGGTTAAGCCGCTGCCTTCGGCTCAGGTCATGATCTCAGGGTCCTGGGATCGAGGCCCGCATCGGACTCTCTGCTCAGCAGGGAGCCTGCTTCCCTCTCTCTCTCTCTCTGCCTGCCTCTCTATCTACTTGTGATCTCTCTCTGTCAAATAAATAAATAAAATCTTTAAAAAAAAAAGAAATTCAACAAAGATGTTATATCTTTCCTTCTCTCTTCATCATTTTTATGCTTTCTTCCTCTTTCTCAAACATATGAAGATGGGGTTTTTTAAGGTCATTCTCAGATAATTCCATCATGTCTGTCATTTCTAGATGAGTTTCTATTGATCTTTCTCCTAATTGTGGATGATATTTTCTTGTTTCTTTGGATGCTTGCTAATTTTTGTTGGATGTGAGACATTTTGATCTGTGCGCTATCAGATACTAGATTTTGTAGAATTCCTTTAACTATTGCTAAATTTTGTTCTGGGATAGTTAAATTGCTTATAATAAGTTTAATCACCTCAAAGTTTGCTCTTAAAGCTTTGTTAGTATAGATTCAGGGCACTGTTTAATCATGTTAATTTGGCCAGCTAGTGAGAACACCAACAATTCCCAGCCCTGTGAAATCTACCTACTTTCCAGGGTTCTTTCCGTGACCTCAGGCAATTTTCTCACATGCATAAGCAGACATAATTACTTACCCAAAGACTGAAGACTACAGATATACAAAGATCTCTATCTTTGAAACTCACATCTGGCCCTTAAATTTCTCTGAAAATTCTATCCACCTAGGTCCTCTTAAATTTCAAATTCTCCTCAACTCAGCCTGATCGCCAGTCTCTGTCCGGGGGTCCCTTTTCTTATACTACCATCTGGAAACTCTCTAGATAATAAGCCATTATGACTGTAGGGCTCACCTCATTGGCTTCCTGCATCTCAGGAATCATTGTCCTGCGCTGTTGTCTGAATTGTCTGAATCCCATTGATTTGTCTATTTTGCCCAGTTTTATAGTTGATTAAAGAAGGTGGGTGAATATGGTCCTTGTTATTCCATCATAGTCACAAGTTCCCTGAAGAGTTCTTAATGTGAGACATTTTGGAGACAAATGAAAGGATTAATTAAAAATAATCGAACTGCTTTTTGAAAACAGGTGTTTCATTTTGTTAGTTTAATAAATGATTAGCTAAGACATAAGCTAATGTTTGATCATGCTGTTGTGCCCAAATTTTGAGACACCCCCAAAGACGACCACCAGAGTCTAGAGTCAAAGCCAAACAGCAAGGGTTGTTTATTACGAGTTCGAACCCGGACTCCGCGCATTCGTTGCCGGTGTCGCTAACAGTCCCCGAGCTCAGGATCACACTTTTTATACACTATTTTTGGGGAGGCAGGGACTTAGCCATCATAGTATCTTGTAACAAATCGCCACATACCACGGGAAAATCAAAAAGGAACTCTATAATATGACTGGCGCACTACAGAGCGGGAAAAGGCTGGGAACAGATTATTGGTTAGGGCAAAGGGCTCTTCAAACAAAGGGTCATTCTTCAAACTGCCGAGTTGGTACCGCTAGGGTATGTGTCACCCCAGGATTGACCGGGGTCTTCCTGTCAAGCCGCGGGTCACCAGATGGTTGTTATCTCTCCACCCAGAGCCAGATGGGGGGTCCGGGAGCAGTCATTCTGTTACATCCAATTCTGGGTGCGGGTTTCTCTGGTGTCAGATGGCTGTTATCTCTTGGCCCAGAGCCGGATGGGGGGCCCGGGAGCAGCCATTCTGTCAGGTCCAATTCTGGGAGGGGGATGTGTGGTTACAGAGTGTCTATAGAAAGTCTGCTGGTATTTTTCCATTTCCTCATGGGTTAGCAAGCGAAGGTACAGAAGCAGAAATAGCGGTAATGGTTATAATTTAGGCATCTCAATGCTTTGCAGTTGAGTGCATGGACAATGGAAGCAGTTTGCTTCAATCTCTGCACTGTCATCTACAAGCCGTAGGAGACTGGTTTGTATACTTATTCCCCTCTTTGCTTCTGCTTCCCTGTCTGTGATAGGAAAGTGATAATATTACCTTATTTCATGGGGTTTTGGTGAACATTAAGTGAGCCTTATGTGTGAAAGTCATAGACATTATCTATTGTTATATATCAAATTGCATAACAAAATACTCTAAAATTTCATGGCTTAAAACAAGAAAACAATTTATTTAGCTCACAATTTGGTAGGTAACAATTTTGTCTGGGCTCCTCTCGGGTTCAGCTCATTGTTGGCTCCAATGATGGGGGTCAGTGGACCATATGTCCCTTCTCTTCCAAAATGGTAGCCAGGCCTTGTTCACATGACTGTTCAGGGTTCTAAGAGTAGCAACCCTGCACATTTCATCACTCCAGCACTTTCCAAGTCTCTCCTTTGGTCACATTTCCTATTTTTCCCATTTACTAATATAAACCATAGGGCCTAATCCAGAGTCAGTGTAGGAAGGCATCATCAGAGGAGTGGATACAGAGAAGAGACAAACTCATGGACAATTTTGCAATCTAGCTTAGGTGCTGAGCAAAACTGTAACTGTTTAGTACATGTGCACTATTTTTTAAATTTTATTTTAATATAAACTCAGCAGGCATATAGTGATTGTTATTTATAAATAATAGATAGTAATAAGAACTAGGTAGCTGAGGTGTTAACTAACTCTCTCTCATCAGTTTACTGTTACAGCTTTAAAAAATATACTTGTCTTAGCTCAACTGATCTTTTCACTCTGCTTCAGTGCAATCATTACAACTTCAGGGGATATCTCTTGTCTCCAATCCCACAATTACATTCTGGTGCAAAATTCCTTCCCTCTGCACTCTTCAGTGAGAACAGTTGTATAAATCACCCAGAATGTTGGCAAGAAAAGAGCAACTTCTGGGCTGAGTGCTTTTTGAAAAAAAAAAAAAATCTTTCCTGCTACCCAGAAGTCATTTACATGGGTTAATTCCTGTAGTTTAAAATCCACAGCACCTCCATGCTGTAGCAACTGTGAGAGAAACTGGGTTTTTTTTGTTTTGTTTTGTTTTGTTTTGTTTTGTTTCTAGCATCACAGAAAGGTTACTGGTTAAGCATTTTATGCACACATATGTGGGGACTCCTGACAATAGAAATATTATTTATTGTTCCTGTGCATTTAAGACTAACTCTCTCTCCCTGGGTATGTTGCTCTCCTGACACCAAATGCCATGATTATTGGCCCAGTGAAGAATTACACAAATCTTCCTGGATCAAACATTCATCTGCAAATCATTGCTCAGTCATTCCCTGGTCCTACACTCCCAAACTTGATTCAATCATAGATAGTGTGTTCATATCCCACAAGTCTTCACTGAACCCCAGTAACCTACAAGTCACCTACTCGTCTGTGGCAGGATGATTCATTGAGACATTAATGTTACCTTGTACTTGCTGAAGTAGGAGAATACATAGAATACAAGTGAAATTTTCCTCATCCTATCTCCCTTCCAAGAAGAATAACCATGTCCCTGTGATCAACATCCCTTGTTCTGTGTGAATTATTTTAGTAGCTTCCTTGTGTTTCAGAAGAGACCCTGAAAGTAACTCCCCACTCACACCTCCAACCTCAAGCCTAGATCTTTGTTTAGGAGAAAGCCAGTGTTTGGAAAATAGGGATTAATGGCCTGAACTCTGGTGAAAGAGAAGGATTACTGTAGAGGGGGAATTTGGGGAAAAGAAAGGGAAACATTGTGTGTTTCAGGTTTAAATAGAAGATTTGGACCTCACTGCCATCAGTGGTCAACATGGATGGCCCATGATGTGACAACATGAGGATGCCAGTACCATGGCCTTTTGGAACCATGACCGAGTTTGGTGCAATGGAATATTCATATTCAAATGGACCAGACTGGCTTGGAGTCATCCTAGCAGCTAGAACATCCTAGCAGCAATATAATAAAATAAAGACAGAGGCCCTTTCTCCAAGTTTCCTATATTGTGTAAGGCCTGGAAGGGCAAGAGACCTATCTCTCCTCTGCCCCATGAGCCTGCAGTTAGGTTTCCTGCTAACTCTTGTATTACCATACCAGAAAACAAAGCATGTGTCACCTTTTTCACATCCTAGACAAGGCACAAAATTATACTGATTTATTTGTAAAAGTTAAGTCTTTATCAACAAGTTCCCAGGAGCTGGTCTTCTGAGATATTTTCCATCCTTGCACTTTTTGGTTTCAAGCTAGTCACCAGACATCCCAGGAATAATAAGGTATAGGAGTTGGTAGGAGTCTGTGTCAGTGCTAAAATCTCTTCTGGATCCAGTGCACAATAACTAGCCGACTGGCACCACTAGGTCTGTTAGCAGGTGTGAGATAAAAAGGATTCAAATCCTACCACGGCCCAAAAAGCAATTACACAGAAATGTTGCTGCAGGCCTTAACATTAAAAACTCTCCATCACTTCTAGTTGGCTCAATCCACTAGTCCAAAGGCAATTTCCTCCCAAACTTTTAGCATTATAGATTCCCTCTTTCCCCTTGAACCTGAAAATCCAGCTGTGTTCTCTCGCCTCTGACATCAGCATTACTGGCTTTGATACAGCCAACCATCTGGTTGATGAGGCATGAGGCAGAATGGATTCCAGCTCACTGTTCCCTGCTGTTTCCACACGAACACTACAAAGCTCACTGGCGTCAACGTGGATGGTGGGCTGTGACTCAGACTCACAAGGAATTGGCATATTAAATAACCATGGCCATAATTTCTGATGACCATCATTGACATTTTCAGGTTGAGACTGAGGTGGCTGTTCTTGCGATGATCAGAATTTTGGGGGGATACTTTGAGGCAAGTTGTCTTTCCCAAGTTTCCCAGATGATGTGAAACCAGTATAGGCAATAGCGTAGATATTTAGAATATTGAGAAAAGGAGTTAACATTTTTAGCTATTTCAGTTTTTCAAGTATGAAATGTATCTGCTCATTTACTGTTTGAATTCATACTTCTAAAACTGCTCTTTATTTTTTTCCTACTTCTTTTCAACACATTATCTGTAAGTAGAGAAGTTCTATCCATCAGTGTTAACCGTTTTCTTCACCTCCCACCCACAACACCTCACTCCCCCAGCTTTCCTGTCAGTTCTAACTTGGGGAATTTTAAATGGGAAGAGAGAGACAACAATCACCACCAATAAGAGTAATAAGAAGCAGCGTGATGGTAGACACAGATTTCGTAACAAGAGACCTGGATTGAGTCATCATTCTGCTACTTACTAAGTGAGCGATCTTGCGTAACATCATTTACACTCTCTACGCCTCAAATTCTAATCTGTAAATGAGGAAAATACCAGTTAAGGTAGGGTGTAGTCTGTATTTATAAATATTATTTATTAAAGGAAAATTGAGAAATGGATGCTGAACTTCATATTAGACCCAAAGTAGAGGCACTAAAATGAAAGCTGCAAAGGAAAACTAGTTCCTCCTTATCTTCCCCATGAGCACTGAAATAGGGACTATACTTGTTGGGTTTAGTGCTTTCATTATGGAGATGAATTCTCTGAATAGATTCTCCCTGGCAGAATGAGAATCCCTCTCTCTCTTTCAGGAATAGAAATTTAGATTTAGGAAGGCCCACCAAGCCCTCTACTTCTTTACCTCCCCGTGTCCCCTGGACTGTCCAGTTAGTTACCCTTCTCCAGCTCTCCTTTGAAACTTAAATATAAAAAGAAAAAGGCCCTCTCCAGCCTTGCTCAATGTGACTGTGCAAACCTCGTCCATTCTTACTTGGTATTCAGGACACACATGCTCCTCCTCCTGTAGTATTTGCTGATATACTTTGCACTCCAGCTGCTGCAATATTTAAATCAGTGATTCAGTACACAGACCACACGATGTGCCACTACCCTCCAACAAGCAAGGTCTGTCTCTCCGTGGGGACAGAGGATCTAAGCATCTGTCATTCTCCTCCTGTCACTTATAATTAACCACACGCCCCTTTACACACATAAATATTTATGTGCAAAAATAAAACTCCCTGGTGCTTTAAACCAATCTTTCTTCTCCTCAGTGAGCTTTGGAAGTTGCCAAAATGAATTTTTTACTTAATTCAAGACTCTATATAAGAAACTCTTTGGTGTGAAGAACTTACAACACATAATTATATTCCCAGAAAATAATTTTAAAACCTCAGTGTTAGAAGTAGGATACATATGTACTTCTAGAATATAAGCTCCATGAGGGAGAGATCTTTGTCCATTTCACAGATAGGTCTCAATTGTTTAGAATGGTCCCTGTCATATAGTGTGAGCTCAGGGAATATTTTGTGAATATAGAATAAACGAATGCACACTAATCCCAACTATGAAACATGATTCTGTTGTTTAAGATAAAGAGTTTAAATGTAGAACTTCTAGGCAAACACTGTAGATCCTGAAAATACTATGATATTAAGGGAGAATAAATTGTCATGAGACAAAATCATGAAATGTAAGAGTACTGCAAGGAATTTATTCACTCAACAAATGATCATTAACAATTGTCAAGCATGATCACATCAGGTCCTAAAGCAATTATAAAAAATAAAGAGTCATCCTTACCTTCAAGGAACACTTGGCTTGTGTGTGATTCTCAATGGATAGTCCATGGACCTTCTTTTGATATTTGTTAAAACTGCAGAATCTCAGGTCACACCCCCAAACTTACTGAATCAGAATCATCAAGGACAATCCTGGAGATCTGTATTTTCAACTTGCTAGCCAAGCATTTATGAACACTAATGTTAGAAGTTGATCTAATGGAGTTTGTGTTATTTTACTGTTTCTCAGCAATTATGTGGTCTCTGCTTCCATTCAGGTAACACGTTGTCACAGACTAGCATTCCTTATTGAATTGATAGAATAGTAATATTAAAATAAGCGATGACGTTTGATTAGTTGTTGAGTATCCTATTGCTTCAAGTCTACAAAACAGTCCTCTTTTAAACTAATCCTTACAGTGCCTAGTGATCTGAGATGAATTTAAAAGTTGAACATTTATGGGTGGCTCAGTTGGTTAAGCATCTGCCTTTGGCTCAAATCTTGACCCCAGGACTGGGATCAGCACTGCATTGTGCTCCCTGCTCAGTAGGGGATCTGCTTTTCCCTCTCCCTCTGTCCCTGCTCTCTGTCTTTCAAATAAATAAAATCTTTTTTAAAAATAAAGGAAAAAAGATGAACATTTAGTACATGTAGACATTGAGAAAAGCCCTAACCAATCCTTGCATATCCACTGAATTCCTAAACTTCTGCAAATAGTATTTGAAACTTGCCTCAGGCCTCATCAATTTCAAATATCCCAGAATCTCCATTAGCCTGTCCTGCTCAGCACTAACTCCAGAGCTGACTGACACCTGCACACTTTCTTGAAAAGACTAATTAGGTCCTCAGCGCCCAAGGTGTAGTCAGAATCAACTACCATCTGGCTCAGGGTGGTGCAGCCTTACCATGCTGAATGTTTAGCTTTAATTATGTGTTTGTGTAATTTAACACAGCTTTCTGTGGACTACTGACATAGCACATCTTTAAACAACTTTGCTGACCCCCTGTGGATTGTAAAATTCATTTCTCGGCTACTCTTCCCCACTTGAATTATCTCTAACCTGACTTCAGCAGGCAGAGCCTTTCTCATTTTCATTTCTCTACTGTTTTATTCCCTTACACTCTTTCATAATTCCACGGTGTTGAGCTCTGTTATTTCTAGCAGCTCATGAATCTTGTCCTGTATGGATCCTGACACTCTTAATAACCTTTCTCTCCATTTCAACATTCTTTGCCAACCCTTTCTTAATTCTTCACTGATTCTTTTTGAAATGATTTGTAAAAGTTTAATATTTAATTATTTTCCTTGTTCTATGCCTCAGGACTGTGTTTGGCATTTCACTAAGTAGAGAGTACAGATTGAGAGTTTGAGCACGAACTAATATTATTTATACATTATTTTATACTCTAATTCTCTATGAAAAAGATATATTAAATTCAATGTCAGCCAGAAAAGTAAAAATGCTTTGGGACTTGCAAACATTAGTCACTGAGTTAGCTGCAAACACCTCCTTAATTTTGAAAATAACAGATTAATGATTTGAGATAACACCATTTAATGTCTTAATGTTAAACTGAATATTTACTGTTAATCAAAATAATTTTTCAACTCAAAGTGATGGTACTTAGTGTTCTGTTAATTATGCAAGAAGCTAATCAATTTGTCCCTTAAATGGATGTTCAACTGATTAAGAGAAGCTAATCATCAGTTATGAAATCCATATGGCACAGATGAGTCAGGGATAAAATGCTTTTTGCTAACTTGGGGCCAATAATTCTGTCTCCTTAAATTACCTCTATTTCTCTTGGAAGAAGTTATTTTCTTTCCTTAAATGTGTAAGTGTTATAGTCTTATGTGTAGATTGAAGATTAAAGCCGAGATTAGTTTACAGTTTAGGAATCAAGCCAAGGATCATGCTATGGTGGGTTCAATTTCTTATATAATCCCTAACGGTCAATAACTAGGCAAAGGAATTATAATTAAGAATAGATCGCTATGAATAAAATAAGGCTGTTTTTAAATTTAACTCCCCTCAATGCTATAAAGAAGATTTATGTATGTTAATTGTGCGGTACTCAAAAAAGATAATTTTATCTGATAATATTCATCCGTTCAACAGATAGTTACTAAACATCTATTAAGTGTCCAGTACTGTGCTAAGCACCAAAAAAAAAAAAAAAGTAAGGGCATATAAGACACAACTTCTGACTTAAAAGTCCAAAAAGAAACAAAAAGCAATCACTAGTGTAGATCTTAAAAGTTCTAATCACATGAAAAAAAATCATCACCATGTACGGTGATGGATGGTTACAGGTACAATTATACTTATTGTGGTAATCATTTTGCAATATATACAAATATCAGATCATTATGTTCTGTACCTGAAACAAAGATCATGTTATATGTCAATTATACCACAATAAAATAAAAATTTTAAGCAACTATCATGGTAGATAATTAGATACATTTTTACCAGTTAGAGTCACTCAAAAATAAGCAAATAATAAAGAAAGAGAAGCAGAGTCATACAGCAACATGCTATAGTTTATACAACAGAGATTAATAATTGAACAAAAGCTACCTGTGTCAGAAAAAAAACACAATTCAATGACTATAAATTCAGGGGTCTGGCAGTCAGGATGATTACCCTCTATATCTAGCTTGTAGCTATCACTAATGTCCTGTTTGACTTTGGGAGTACTTAAATTCTCTCTGTATTTAAAATTTCTCCTTTATAAAAGAGGAGCAGTAGAGGCAATGTAGTAGTAGAGGTCAATTTCAGATCATTTGGAGGAAAACCAAGAAGTCCTCAAGGGCTTCTGTACTTAGAATCCAAATGCAAAGTGCATTAGTCGATCAATTATTCAGTCAGTAAGTATTGATTATCTCCTGAGTGCTCTCTAGGGTGCCAGGCCCTATGGGGGACACATGGAAGAGGGAATAAAATTATTATTTTCTTTATTAGCTGTCAGCCCTGTTGGGTAGAAAACAATTAATATGCAATAGCAATGAGGAAGGAAATTAATTAATTAATTAATATTTATTGGGTGACTACTATCTGCCAGACACTGTTACATTCTTTAGACTGCAAGGTTCTTTTGCATGCCATGTTATTTAAAGTGAGCAAGTCTATTGAATCAAAAGCTAGACTGTGCAGTCTTTTAAAAGCTATAGAATGTTGGATTAGAGAGATATCAGTTAGGCTACATTCAGGGATAATTTCATTGAAGTTAGAGGATTTGAACTGCGCCAAGGTGTTGAACTGTTTTGGAGCAAATGGACTTGGGTATAAAGCAGCACATTCCAGGGGAAAGGATCAAGCCCAAAGGACACAAGGGGCAGAACAAGCTGATCATGGTGCGTTTATGGACATATGCTTTTACCAAAACAGAGGGCTGATAGACGGACAATGGGAAGCTAGCATCAGACTTTAAATAAAATGTGCAGGAACGTCAATTTAGAAGAAAGTATATAAGAAGAAAGAAAATATTTGAAATAGGGAAAGGATGAAATTTCTAGAGCAGGGAACTCACATGGTAAAAGAGGTTCAAGAGAGATTGGTCTGAGGGCGGCATATCAGTTTGATTTTAGATTTTAGGGTGCAGCAACTGGACCATCAGGTGATTGGCTCCTTCTGACCCCATATTTCTGATTTCTGCAACAGCCAGATCACAGATTTTTCTCTTATCATTTGTACTATAACACATCCCTTAGAGATTTTAGATCTGCCATTTGATTTAGTGAACCTTCAGTGACAGATGGCTTATGAAATATAAAGCATTAATCCTACTTTGTCCAATTTGAGATTTGTCATGCAGAGATTTTCTCAAAAAGGGAACAGTTGTTTATTTGCCTAACCTTTATTTCTCCACTGTCTTCCAATCTTACCTTTCGGTTCAGGGTTGAGTTAAAACAATGTCAGCAAAATAATGCCATTAATCCTTTTCCTTCCTTCAATTTCTGGGCATAGTGAGTGCCTAGCAGAGGTGAAGTAAGGCCACAAGTCCTGGGGGTCCTCAAAGCGTTGCCTGGGATGAGAAGTTGGAGACCAAAGACAGAAAGAATCAAAATGAGAGCTGCCATAACAACTTCCTTCTCTTCATACTAGCTGGAGAAAGCTGGGAAAGAAGGAAGAAGCAGTAAATGGAAAGAAGAAAAGTAGAGATAAAGTGGGTGCTATGGGGCCATGGTCTCAACTCAGGACTAAACCTATTTTCAAGTCTAGGAAAAGAGTCGTGAGGCCCGTAAAAGACACACGCTTGGTTCTGCCATTCACTGTGCACCTAAGTAGACCCTAGATAGTACCCTGGCAGAAGCTTTTGCCTCTTTCTTTCCTCCTCTGTTTCCCTTCTCTCTATTTCTCCATCCCACAACCCCATTCCTCTGCCAGAAACCTGTCCTCTTTTATCTAGACCCAGTGCAATGGTTCAAAGGCAAAAAGAAGAGAGTTCTTTTGGCTTCACCCACAGGAAGGGCTGACATCTCTTTTTTTTTTTTTTTTTTTTTTTTTTTCATTTTTTTCCCCCTTTCCTTTCCTTCTCTTTTTTTGGGGCAGGGGTGCAGAGGGAGAGAGAGAGAATCCCAAGCAGACTCCTCAACCCCTCCCCCAACCCCTAGAGTCTGACACAGGCTAACCACCCTGAGATCACCCCCTGAGCTGAAATCAAAAGTCAGACGCTCAACCTCCTGAGCCACCGAGGCACCCCTGACATTTTATTTTTACAGAGAGTATATTATATAAGTTACGCTTCAGGCCTGTGTGTGTATGTATGTGTGCATGTACATGTCTATCTGTCTGTCTGTCTCTCTATATATATCTATATCAGCTATCTAAATATATATTAACTAGATACCTTTTTATAAGCAGGAGCATGGGGGTCTTGATTTCTAAGTCTCTCTGGAATCCTCACAAATGTCCCTAACTGCCGCATTTTGACCCGCCCTTTTAATCCTCCCCCATTCCTTCTCTCCTCGTTATCTTCTCCTCTCTTCCCACTCATGGCAGACAAACACACAAAACAAGGGAAGATATGGGACTTCCCTGAAGAAAGATCGTCTCTAATAGAGGAGGCTTTCTAGAAGGTGGACTGCAGGGGAAAGCCCCAAACAGCACCACTTTTTTCTCCATTTTTGCCCACAGCCTGAAGACTTCCTACTTTCCTACACTGGCGGATGTGAAATTGGGTCACTTTAACCAGGGCTCTATCCATCAAGGTTCCAGGAACGGTTGTGCTGCGGCTCTCACGCTCTGTTCTCACCTCTCCCCAGAGCCCCAGTAGGAAGGAAGTGACCGCACCTCTACCAGAAGTGCTTTATCAGTCTCAGGCCTGGGCTCGGGCCTGCCTACACGACGGAGGGATGCAGGGAAATCGCACTGTGCTGGAGAGTTAGAGAAGATCGTCTTGTCTCGAATCTGGATGGAGCTTTCTGAACCCTTTCATGATTCTACTTTCTTGAATTCTGAAATCAGACATACTCATCATTTCTAATCATTCTCCTCCTTCCTTCTCCCTGCCCTCTTTCTTACACACACACACACACGCACACACGCACGCACGCACAGACACCCTCTTTATTCTGTTTTACAGCAAAGAAGTCCTATATAGTTTCCTGTGTTTTCCTCCCTTTCAATTGCATGTAAAAACATCCACAATGATTCTAAAGCCATAAAGTTTATGATTTGCAAAGAGTACATTCCAATTAGGTAATAGTGCAAGGAGTTGTCTGTACACTGTTTCAGACCAAGTTATGATTCCTTCATTTCCACAGTGCCCTAACCCCACTCTGTGGTCAATTTTGTAATAGGAATTTGCTACATTTTAATAAATATTATTCAAGTTCACCCATTCTGAACTGGTCTCCAGATGATGTGTCAGTCCCTAGCTTTTCAATCACAAGTGACCTGAAATAATAACTCTCCATTAGCTAATCAGTGAGCTTCCTTATAGGAGCTGTGACATATATTTGAGTACTAAATAGAGGAATGAAATGGAGTAGAATACTGACACTGATTTTTTTTTAAGCTTGCACTTATTTACTTACTTATTTAATTTTTAGAAATGGGGGGAGAGGGAGAGCATGAGCAGGGGTAGGGGTACGGGCAGAGAGAGAGAATCTCATGCAGACTCTGCACTGAGCACAGAGCCTGATGTGGGTCTCAGTCCCACAACCCTGAGATCATGACCTGAGCTGAAATCAAGAGTCGGACACTTTAACTGATCCACCCAGGTGCCCCTGATTTTTTTTTTATATGTTTGGCACAGTATCCGAACACTCACAAATTTTAATTTTAACCTCATTGTGATGAGCTGAAAATAGAACAGGACACTTATAGCTAAGGATTTAATGGTTTGAAAACATACTCGTTCTGATTGTCCCACAAGTCTGACAAAGATATATTTCCATGCTTTTTCTTCTAATGCAGAAATATAGTATTTCAACTGTTACATTAAATAAACTCATTTTTAGCCTATTTAAAATTCATTTTAAAATTAAAATACTTTTTGATTCTTCTTGTCTCGGAATGTTTCAGACACACACTGCTACATCAGACACATTTTACACCCACATTAATCAAAGCATTGAGAAATGATTACTAAAGATGTGGGATTGATAACACTGTCTTTTTAGACATCCAGAGCAAATACGTTACTGCACAGAAGATAATATCCAGTCCATACCCTTCTGTCTTCCCTCTACTTCTCAACAGACCCCTACTAGGAGGTTTTATTTGTAAACCAAATAAGCCACTGGTCAAAATGAGAGAATTTGTTGAAATCTTCTTTACAAGCAGATCTGTTTTTGAGTATACAAACAAAACAAACAAAAAGAATAATCAATGGCAGATGTGTTTGTAGAAACTGCCCAAGTGGAAAGGCAAAGAGAACAGAAGTAATCTTTCCCTTGAAAGCCATATTGGTTCCCACTGACAGAGGTGCTGTCCTTCACTTTTACAAAGCTCATTCATGTCAAACCTCAGCAATGTTTTGGTTTTGAAAGTTCATTCATTATTCATTCAAGAAATATTTATTTGTTATCTATTATGTCCCACACAAATTCAAAGTATTGGGGATATAAGATTCCTCTTCTCCTTGAGCTTATTATATTCTGGGGCAGTACTGCATAGTAGAACTATCTGCAGTGATAGAAATATTCTAAATCTATGCTGTCCAATATGGTAGCCATTAGCTCCGGTGGTTTTTGAGAACTTGAAATATGCCTATCTTCATTTTGAAACTATATTTTATATTTTATTTAATTTCAATTAGTTTAAACTTATACTTAAATAGTCACATGTAGCTAGTGGCTACCCTGCTAGACAGTGCAGTTTAGGGAATTTGAGTGTGAGATGTGTGAATGTGCATGTGCCTGTGACAGATGCCATAAATACATACATGATTAAGAAACAGCAAATTGTATCAATAGCAAAAAATAAAATTAAAATAGGGTGATGTGATACAGAGAGTTTGGGAGGCTACTTTAGAACAAATGGCTGAAGTAGGAATCTCTAATAGGGTGACATTATAGCTGAGGTCTGAACAATAAGGATCCAAGCAAAGATCAAGGATCAGCATTCTTACATAAAAGGAACAGCTAGTGAAAAGCCCTGAGGTGGGAACAGGCTTGATGTTCAGAGGGAGACCAGTGTGACTGGAGGGGAGAGAGTTAGGGGCGGGCAATAGAGTTGAAGCCAGAGTGTTATAAATGCACCTGTATTAGTTTCCTAAAGCTGCCATAACAAAACACTACAAACTGGATGGCTTAAAATAATTTAAATTATATTCTCACACAGCTCCAGAGGCCAGAAGTCTGAAATCAAGGTGTGTGTTAGCAGGACCTTCTTCCTTCAAAGACTTTAGGCTCTAGAAGAGAATCTTTCCTTGCCTCTTCCTAGCTTCTGATGCCTCTCAGCAATTCTCAGTGCTCCTTGTCTTGCAGAGTACTGCTCCAATCTCTGCTTTCGTCCTCACATGGCCTTCTTCTCTGTATCTCCTCAGTCTCTCTGTGTCCTCTCTTCTTCTTGTAAGGACACCAGCTTTAGATTTAGGGCGCACCCTAATCCAATATGAACTCATCTTAAGTGAATTTCATTTGCAAAACCCTATTTCCAAATAAGGTCACATTCTGAGGTTCCAGGTACACATGAATTTTGGGGAGGACACTCTTTAACCCATTACAGTACTGATTTTGTTAAGCCTTTGAAAGCTGAATTAAGGAGTTAGGCTTTTATTCTAAATGTGATGAGATGCTACTGGGGGATTTGGAGTAAGGGAAAGACTGATTTATGACTTAAAAAAAAATCATTCTGGCTATAAGGACATTGGATTTTAGAGAAGAGTAGAAGACTAGACACCAGTCAAGAAACAATTACAGGAGTCCAGATGTAAGATAACAGGAGCCTGGATAAGGCAGTGCTGGTGGAAATGGAAGAAGTGGGAAGCATTAAGATATGTCTTGGAGGTAAAAGGGATGGAGTTGATTCATTAGGTATGGAAATGAGGGGGAAAGAAGAATCAAGGAAACTCTTAGATTTTAGTTTTGAGCCAAGAGTGAATGGTGTTTCCATTTACATGCCAGGGCAGAGTAGGAATGAAGCAGGTTCTCTCTGGTGATGTTAAGTTTGAGATAATTTTTAGACAGCTGTGCTGAGAGAGCAGCTGGGCAATTACACATTTAAAACTGCAATTCTGAGGAGCCCTCAATCTGGAGATGTAGCTTTGAAGACTCAGGTGAAGTAACTAAGGCACAGAGAAGCTAAGGAAGTTTTCCCAGGTCACACAGCTAGTAAACAGCAAAGCTAGGATGGGAAACTGGGTATTCTGACTCCAGAATCCCTATGTTTAACCACTGTGCTATACTACTCAATAGCGCTTAAAAGGACCTGAGAACCTTCAAGAAAGAGGGAGGAAGCAGCAACAATGGGGGGGAGGGGAACTTCTTCTGTTCCAGTTGATAATTGTACCTGAATATAAACATGATCTCCCATTAATCACTCGTGTGTGCTGAGTAACTCTTTAATATCAATGCGTACATACCTTCAGCCATTTTCAAGGAGGTGACAGTACTATGCGAGTCCATGTTTTATTCAGAATATGTTGACTTAGACATTGTCAGGTATTTGTTTAGAATAAAATAGGTAATATGTGGAAATCAAAAGTGGCATTACTTCCTGGAAAGGACATGACTGTAGTCTGCTTTGTTATGTCTGTGTATCCCTGATTGACTTTCAATATAACTGGAATATAAAGAATATACATCCAGGGTGCCTGGATGGGTCTGACTCTTGATTTCAGCTCAGGTCATGATCTCAGGGTTGTGAGATAGAGCCCCAGGTTGGACTCTGCACTAGGTGTGAATCTGACTTAAGATTCTCTCTCCCTCTCTCTCTGTCCCTTCTCCCACTCTTCTTCCAAAAAAAAAAAAAAAAAAAAAAAAGAATAGATCCAATTAGAATTCTGCAATATCTTGATCGAGTACAACCATATAAAAAGAATTGCTTATTTATACCAACTATCAGAATTTAGTAATTAAACTCCAGCAATAATTGATGTAGTATCTTATAATTAATAGATCAATTTTTAAATGACTTTCCCATGACTAGTGACAAATACTAAAATATTTAAAGCTATAGTCATTGTATTTACTACCAAGAGACAATATGGCATTGGTGGAGAATTCATGCTTCTGAAAAAGGGAAAAGTAGGAGATTTTAGAAGGATATAGTGTGCACTGTGGACTTTTATGTGGGGACATTCCTAGCTTACCTGCCTAAGTAGCCAGGGTACTGGGACAGGAGGCAACAATGCACAGTTGTTAAAAGCACACATGGCTCTGTGCTCTGCCACATATTAGATATAAGGCCCTGGGAAAGTTATTTAACTTCTCTTGTCTTCGTTCTTTACCATAACTCTCTGAGTTATGGTAGGACTAGAGCGAGATAATACACAGAAAATGATTATAGCACTGCCCGGCACAGAATAAATACTCAAAAAGTGTCAGCCATTTTCGATCTCCTCACCCTGTCTTTCTGCCTTGAGTTTGAAAGAATTGTCTCAGGGTGAGGTGGCAAATCTGGGTTCTGTATTTCTGAACTAGCTCAGCTAGATAGACTCTGTGCAGAAGCTCCCCCAGTATGAAGAGGGTTCACCCTACTGCCTGCCTCTTCTCTCTTCCTTTGTCTCTGCTCTGGTGAGCTAAATGTTGCCTCTGGGAAATTATTCAAAATCCTTATTGTCAACCAGGAAATCCCGCTTCTAAAATTTAGTCAGTTTTCCCTAACAAAGAATTAAGACTGTATGCTCAGATTTAGCAGCTCCGCTGTTCATAATAGTGAAGAAATGGATTCAGAAAAACTCAGTGAACAAAAACAAAGGGTTGTTTGGATAAATTGTGGAACACCACACACACACAATAAAACTTGAAGCAACTCTAAAAAGAATGTTGTATAAAAATAATGAATGACAGGAATGGAGTTCATAATATATGTCCCTTTTAATGTTTTAAAAGCAGGATACAAGGCAGCATGTGCTATCTGGTACCATTGTTTCTAGTGTATAAATAAATATAAGCAGGGACAATGTCTGGAAAGGTTTGCAGTCACCAAGATTGGAACTCGTCACACATTCACTCCTCCCCCTAACACTGGGATGGTCTACAAACTAGTCTAGATAACCAGCCATTCTCATGTAAACTCAGCCTAACCCTTTTCTGGCCACCTGGAGAGTAGGAGAAGAAAGGAGACACACTGATTTACAACTGGAAGGTGGTAATATCAATCTGCATCTGTCTCCTTCTCCCCTTCATACTTCTCAGTTTAAAAGGTTTTAACCCTTTTAAAGGGGTCTGTCCTGGGGATGATGACAGAAACAAAGAATTGTTATATTTTCTGTGTCGGACTTTGCCCATGGTCACCACTGTGGCTCTGGGGCCATAGTCCTAGACCTGACCTAGGCCATTCAAGTCATTATGATCACTTAGGAATTTAAAATTGTTTAAATAATAATCAAAATTAATTTTCCTGCCTTTTATCATTATTGGCAGTATTTTTGAAAACAAATTATATGTCCACTTTATTATGATATTCTTTATTATGAAATACATAACTTTCCAGCCTTTTTTAACCATAATAATCACGAGTGCTTATTTCAACTTTGGAAATGTGAAGGGACTGCTATGTGTTAAAGTAATCGATATTTAAGGTCATTAAATCTTTTTAGAATACATTCAGATGGTCATTCCACAGTCTCTGGTTGGAGATTTGTGATTAACCATAAAAGTTAGTAGTAAAAGTGTCAGTTTCACATATCTTAATGAAAACGCTATAATATTTGTTCTAATTTGAGATCACTTTTTACTCCCTGGCATTTGGAAGGAAAGAAGAGCCCTTTCATGAATATTAAAGACATTTTCTCCAACCCTCAATGTTTCTATCACTTGAAACAGCAGATAAACTAGTGAAAGACCCTAGAGGACCCGCACCCAAGGACGCACTCACAGACCACTGGGTGCAATAAGCAAGAGGATTTTATTCGGGCATGCTCGGACTCCCAGGGACACTTGACCAGGATGGGTCAGTGCCTGAGAGCCCCGATCTGTTTCGGGAGTCCCTTAATATAGAATTTTACAGTCCATTACATCAGAGCCCTCACTTTTCTAGCCAGTAATTTCAAAGCATTACAGTAAGGCCTACACATAGGTAGCCAATCCTTTAAAACCAACCATACATTCTGGCCAGTCACCGTTCAGGTAGTGTACAGTAGAGGGTACGTGTTGAATTGCACGTTTCTAACCTTTATCTGTATATGTGCTGAACCGCACGTCTCCAGCTAGCATACGTGCTGAACCGTACGTCTCCGGCCTTGGTACGGGAGGCAACCCTTATCAATTTTACTTAGTAGTAGGGGAAATTCTTAACAGGGGAAGGGTATAACTTTATTTGATTACACAGTGAACGAGGGTTTAAGCAATTTTTCATTTCTTAGCAAATCATTAGAAGCATTATTATACAGAAGCCAGAAACAGCTGGGTTAAACACAGATTTTTGCTATTCGTTATCCTGTTATGCTGCTTGCTGACTCCCTTATCTATGGTCAGCTGGCCACAGTTTCTTAGTTAGCATAAGCTGGTTATAAAAAGAATGTTAAAACTTATAGGCTATACTATAGTTCTGACCTGGGGTCCTTCACTAGCCAGTAATTTATAAATTACTAAGATCAAGTTTATAAAAAAGATCAAATTATATGGAATTGCCAATGTTGACTATGAAAAAATAACCATTTCATATGGTGATAAAGTTATATAAATTTTTATTGTAATTTTTTTTTTTTTAAGATTTTATATACTTACTTGGCAGAGAGAGACACAGTGAGAGACAGAACAAAAGCAGGGGAAGTGGGAAAGGGAAAGACAGCCTGATGCAGGGTTCAACCCCAGTGATGAGGGAGCAGGAGGCTGGCTGAGGACAAAGTAAAAGATGGCACCTTGCACCCCCTCTCCACCCGTTCCCTCCCCTCGGTAATATATGTGACATTGCTCAGGCACCCCTGACTGCCAAAAATGAGAAACAAATAGTTAACTTGCAGAGATCACAATCCTGCAAGACAGGAGTCTCCCTTGGTTTACAAGTGTCCTAGAGATCTACAAACAAAGAAGTTAACTTAACAATAGCACAATTTCCAGAGGCAAATAACTCCTCTTGCCTTAATGTCACCCTCCCCTCCATAAACAAAACTGAAGGGGGCTGAGGTGGAAGGAAATGTAAATAAAGTTAAATCTCCTCTGAACCTAAATCTCACTAATCAAGACGCTTGATAGCAGAAATGTGACATCCCACGAGGAATCTCCCAACTATCTTGATGTTAATGGCTTGCCAAAACACAACATTGATCAAGCCGCAAGGCCTCTGGTATCGGCACCTTGTAGGCCCTCTTTAGCATATGAAAGCTCCGTTGAAACCCCTCTTTTCCCTTACCTTCTGCCAACCACAGGGTACATAACCTGCCATCCCTCACAACCTGGGACAGCAGCATCTCTGCCTGCCACGGGTCCTGTCCCTGTGATTTAATAAACCACCATTTTGTACCAAAGAAGTCTCAAGAGTTCTTTCTTGGTCATCGGCTCCAGACCTCACCCCACTGAACCTCACCTATATTCTAGAACTTCATCACCCGGACCCTGGGATCATGACCTGAGCCGAAGGCAGATGCTTAACAGACCGAAGCACCCACGCACCCCTATAAATTATTTTTTAAATAAAAACTCTAAAACTATTTTCAAACAATTATTTTTACCCAGATTTATTTGCTACAACAACAGGTTTTTATATGTTGTTGTTTTGTTTTTAATCTGCAATTTACCAAGTTTTATAATCACACTGGTTCAGTTTATGTTCTAAGGGAAATGGGAACACAGAAACATTAAGTATAAATTATGTAATTTGCTCTAGAAAGTAAACAGGTTAAACGGACAACTATGGAAAGTGGTCCAGAGCTGAAATGATCTTTTTATCCATTCAACAAAAACATAATAAACGCCAGGCACTATCCCAAGTCCTGAGAACATGCCAATGAACAATGGAAATTGTGGTCCAGCTTTTTACTTAATTCTATGTGAATATTCTCCTGAATATATTTCTTATTTAGATTTTAGGGAATTTAATTCCTATGTATGTTTTTTTCTCACACTGTTTGGTCCATGGTCAAAGGAGCGGGACTGATACAAAGCAAAGGTCAAGCAAAGCTTTATTTTGCGCCAAGCATCGAGAATCAAACTGACCAATCAGGGCCATCTCTTACAAAGAGGTGACACCCCCCACCCCCAGCGCCTTACTGACTAACTTTTAAAGGGCAAGGGCCATGTGGTTGGGCCTGGCCACACACAGGTGGCCAATGAGATTGTAATACACAGAGAAAGCTGCACACCCATGCTAGGTAACACATAAGTGACCAATTGAATTATAATTCACCCCATAGTGGCTATTTAAACTAACCTATCACCTTGGTCAGAATTGGTGCCCAAATGGCAGGGGCCCACGCTCCTTGGTAGCCAGGGAGACAGTACACGCACTTTACTGATTGATGTCTCTACCTGGCCCAACTCATCCCTGCATTCGGGCTGTTATCTCCACCTGACCTGATCTGCCCTTGTATTTGGGCTTTGTTACCTGGGTCTGGTTTCCTGGACTTGTTTTTAAGTAAGTTCCCCGGGGGAGGGGGTGGGCAGGGTCAGTTTAAGTTTTATTGCATAAACAACAAAATGGCTGTTCATTCAACTGAGGTGGGGCCGCTCTGGTAAATAGGCCCTTACAACACAAGTAAAATAATATTATTTATTATTTTACATAAAATTATGACACCAGAAATATTATTATTTGCAATGCTGAGTTTATGTTCTTACTTGTATACCATCATCACTTCTGTTATATTTTGTTTTTAATTATAGTGAAATACATAAAACATAAAATTTGCTATTTTAACCATTCTGGTAATACAGCTTTTTGTCATCATATGTGTAAGGAAAGTGTTAAGTCTATGTGCACTTAATGCTATAGATCCATGCGCATTAGACATTGTAAATCTATCTAAGGAAGTAGTAAAATTCAAAAAGTAGGAAACCGAATCAAGAAGACCAGTATAGGGGCGCCTGGGTGGCTCAGTGGGTTAAGCCTCTGCCTTCAGCTCAGGTCACGATCCCAGAGTCGTGGGATCGAGCCCCACATCGGGCTCTGGGCTCAGCAGGGAGCCTGCTTCCCTCTCTCTCTGCCTGCCTCTCTGCCTACTTGTGATCTCTGTCTGTCAAATAAGTAAAATCTTAAAAAAAAAAAAGACCAGTGTACCCTTCGGGAAACCTGGGAATCAGAACATGGTACTGACTTGGCAGCAAGTACCCGATCAGAATTTCCCAAACATGATTGATCTCATTATAATGTGATGATGAAAAGTCACCACAAACTCACAAATGTAACAGGCATCTGGATCAAAGTAGGCAGTAAAACATGGTCTCAAAGAAAATGTAAGTGCTGTTGGACAGAAGCAAAAATTCATCCATACCTATATGCATAATATAGGTGGAAGATCATGGAAGACTCAACATGAATGAATGTTTAGATTACATTGGTACAATGGTCAAATCTGATTCTGCATTAACTAACCAATTGAGCAGTAGTCAGTTACCCTTCAGGTGACATAGGCAACCTCCTTTGCTTTTAGGATTGCCCACCATTTTTTTTCTTTTCTTTTTTTTTTTAAGATTTTAATTATTTATTTGAAAAGAGAGAGAGTGTGCACAAGTGGGGGGAGGGGCAGAGGGAGAGAGACAGAGAGAGAGAGAGAGAGGAAGCGCCCCCCCCCCCCCCCCCCCACTGAGCAAGGAATCAAATGCAGGACTTGGGATCATGACCTGAGCCAAAGACAGATGCTTAACCAACTGAGCCACCCAGGCACCCCTTGCCCACCATTTCTTATAGATATATTTTGCACAATAAGAATAGCAGAAGCATGGGAGCCTGGGTGGCTCAGTGGGTTAAGCCGCTGCCTTCAGCTTGGGTCATGATCCCAGCATCCTGGGATCGAGTCTCACATCAGGCTCCTTGCTCAGCAGGGAGTCTGCTTCTCCCTCTGCCTCTCCCTGCCACTTCCCCTGCTTGTGCACGCTCTCTCTCTCTCTCTCTCTCTGACAAATAAATAAATAAAATCTTTAAAAAAAAAAAAAAAAGAATAGCAGAAGCATGCTGAGTATTTTTCTTACATATATTTTTAAATGCATTTTTGAAGAAATATTGCTAGCACCAGGTTTGGGGGTTTTGTTTTGTTTTTGCTGAACCTATTAATATCTCAAGACAGTTTGGGAACATTGTTCTGTATGTCATGCAAGGCTATAAAGATTAATAAAAAGGATTTTGGCCATGTGTGGCACTTCACCTTATTTTTTTTTAAAGTTTCATGAACACTGAGAATATCCTCCAGTCTATGTGGCTGTGAGTGATCTCTACTTCTTTATAGATTGGGACATGAAATAGAAAGCTAGAGTGACCAATCAATTAATTCAGGGGTGTCTTCCTTAGAATATCACTTCTGACAAACAAGGAGAAGAGCAGCTCTCGGTATAGATCCCTAATCTGTTCCTTATTTACATCCCTAGAGCCTCTTGCCTGGTACTGGGCGTACAGCCGACACGTAATGGATGTCTGCGGGGAAGAGGTAGTATGGCCTATGTAGATACACCTGAATTCAAATTCTAACTCTACCTTTTACCAGTTGAGCAGCCATGGGGCTATTTGTCAATCTCAGAATTTGTTAATCCCATATTATACAATGGTGATAACTTGTTCCACAGTTGCAATGAAAATTAAGCAATGTTATAATGAGTCCGGTACAAAGCATGAGCACATAATAGAGCCTTAGTGAATGTTAGATCCCTTGCCTAACTTTCTATATTCTTCATACTGGAGTCAATCCTAGAAAAAATTATAAAGTGAAGTCCCCTTCCCACTTTCCCTTTTAGTACCCAAAGCTATTGCCACTTGCGGTGGGTTACTTTAGGCGAAGGCACTATTTCTGGAGTTTGAGTTGCCTCTTTTGTCATTACAGATACTTTTTTTTTAAATTGGTGACCTCTGAGGTTTCCTTCAGCTCATCATACCCCTCTTCTCCTCTCTACCAAATTTCAACTTAACCTGATAAACTAGGCATCAGGGAAAATCTACTGCATATTGCCCAAGGCTTCCAGAGGCAATTTCCTGGGCACAAGCAATTAGCTGCCCTAGGCAAAATTGCACAGTAGGCAAAGCTTTCCTCCTCCCTCTCCTGCAGTCCCCACCCCTGGTAACTGCAGGGTTCCTCAACTGCTTTCAGCCTGCCAGAGCACCTCCCCACCACCACCTACTATTTTGACTTCTACATAAGCCTCAAATTCCAAATTTCCCCCCTCTCTCTCCCTATGTAATTTCCTATTCTGTTTTGGGGGTTCATCTCAGCTAGGTTCTATGAGGTAATCTGATCTAAAATGTTCTGATTGACACCTGCATTTTAAAGAAGAATGTGCTAGCATACATAGTGAAATATTTATGGGAACTGTCTCTGAACCGTTGAACTGTTAAAATGTTCTTTGCTCACTGTAGGCTACCAGAGCTTGCTCCACCAGTTTTACCTTTTCTAAAGAAGAAAGGCCATTCCTCATACATTCGCTTCTAAAATATTATCCATTCCTGCAATAAATTAATCAATACCAGTAGAGTTCTTAGATAACATGCATGTCTTGGTGATTTTTTTTTTCATATTACTCTTTCACTATTTTTCCTCCATCTAGACAAATTGGGGTCTCAAATCGGCAGCCTAGGATTTCTCTGGGGCCCTGGATATGTTTTGTTAGGTCATTTCATTGGGCCTATCATAGATACTAAGCACATATTCTTCTTAGCCAGCAACACAAGCAGCTTAGCACTTCCCTAGCCTCCTTCACATACTTACGTTAGCTGCCCACGCCATTTGAGTTTGGGAGGCCCTACTCATTCTGTAAGACGTCCCATCCAAAAGTCATCTTTTCTATGAAGATTTGAAAATCAATCTTTTGCATACTTATGGCAAGTTAGCTCCTAGTGGCTCTGACAATCACCTTGTCTTATATACAAGGGCTCTGAATAGAACAGTTGACTGCAAATGGAGCAGGTCTCATGGCAGAGATTTCAGACACGGCATCCAAGCAGCAAGCACTCTTTAGAGGTTGAGGACCTTGTGTGTGTGTGCCCCTCAGTTGCTCAGTGTAGGATGTTACCTCCTTTACATCTTGGAGGAGGAATGTCTAGTACAGCCTAGTACCTTTTCCTGTCTCTGAAGGCAGTACTGACCCTTAGACCCTATATACACAGTGTCAATATTTATACAAATTTCATTCACATTATGCAACATCTTTTCTTTTCTCCCTCTCACATGTAAACTGAGCTGTTTGGATCATTTGGACTGCAGCCCGGACTCACTCCTTTGTTGCCTTTTCCCTCCTCTAAGCACAATAAGCAAAGCCAGCATGTCCTGCCCTCAAGTCTCCATTTCTATAACTGTCCCATGACAGTGAACATAATGACAGTAGTCATCATTAAGAAAAAATCTAGTGTTCTGGATCTTTGCTACAAGCCTACCATATAGGAACTATTCTGGTATTTTGGTAACTGAACCTCCTTCAACTAGAGGTTGAAAGGAGATAATTTTATTCTAAATCTTATTCTTTTGCAAACAGCATAATGGCAAAATTCCAGCATAATAATACTGGACATTTACATAATGCCCTTTTTCACAGGCATTCGTAGTGTTTTGCAAAATTTCTTATGCATCTTTTTTCAATATTAGATAAGAAGAGAGGGGAGATGATTGATTCTAGATGGGGAAAGTGAGATAGGTAGTCTGGACCAAAGGAAAAAAGAAGGAAGGAAGGAAAGAAAGAAAAGATTGAAAGAGAAAAATCCTGACCATGATTCCTACCTCTGAACCCAGTGTTTGTTCTTTCCACCTGTCCTTCTGATAGCAAAGGGTTTTTCCTTTCCTTGAGTCTGCTATTCAATGTCATCAAGTGAATAATGAAATGCAAAAGAACATTAAAATGGCTCTTAGAATTGGATTCAGGGAAAAGACAGTTTAGGAAGGCAGAATTTATTAAAAATGAGTTCTTAATAAAACTATTTTTAAAAGTTAAGAAATCAATAGCAAGTCAAAATTAAGGGAAAATATTAAATAACCACGAAATGAGCTGCATTTTTGTGTATCCTAATGATAGAAGATAAAGGGAAATTGTTAGCTAAAAAAAGACTAAGCTATCCTTAAATAAGCTAGAGGCAAGCAGTAATAAATTATAATTCATCTGATAAATTTCTCAAAACAAAAATACATCCAGCTTGGACTCACTAGGGATTTTTTCAGAGTACTAGATTTAGAAGAGAAAAAAAAAAGTACATTGAAACAGGAAAGTGGGAAGAGGGGAGTAATATATAGAGTGATTAAAGTCTGAGTCTGATTTTTAAAAAGGCAGTAAAAAGAACTAGTGATGTAATAATAGCCCCAGGGATTTAAAAAAGAATTTCCTCAAATATATCTAGGGGATAAGAAACACTGGAGAGAAAATAGGCCCATTAATAAATGACAAATGAGATGAAATGAGATTTTGAAACAGTAGGGCTACTGAACTGTTTGGGGTTTTTTGTTTTTTTTAATAGATCTTTTAACAAGAAAACAAAAAAGGAACTAAGGACAGAGAAGGAACAAGACTTGTCAGCAGAATGCTGATAAATAACAAGCAGGGAATTCAGTCCTTGTAAAAAATAAGGATTTTCCAAATCAGCAAACTTGGGGGATATGCCTTCTACTGGGGATAAGAAGGAACTAAGTAATTTATATTCTGAACCACTTTTTCCCTTGCATCTTCATCTAGCCGAGATGATCAAACCATAAACCCTAGAAACTGCTTTAATTTCAAATCACCTGCATTTTATTCTCACTCCTAATATCCTCAAATAATCTCACATGCTTTAATAAACATTATCTCACATTGCCAAGCACTATAGCTGCTACTATGAATACAAAGACTGAAACATTAGTGCCCTTTTGAAACTACTTTTTCTTTTTTTCTTAAATCTTTTCTAATTGTTACCTTGGGCCGCTCCATTTCTGTCGAGGACCTCACCAGCCTTTCAGCATGCACAGGCACAACCACACACATTTACCTGAAAGCATACAAGTTAATATATTTTCCCTTTACATGACATTTACCTATCTTCTTTCCTAAATTAAAGACCTAGAAACTAAATTCCCATGACCTTAAACAAGCCAATCATATCCCTGAAGCTTTCAGAAGGTCAATCAACATTCTTCTGAGAAACATTAACAGTTTTAACCGAAAAAAATAATTAATGCATCTGGCTAATACTTCAGACTTGGAGAAGGAAGGATATACAATTAGAAGTAAGTATTCCTCTCATCTTAAATCACCAGTTCCCTTCCCTAGAATCACTATTGAATTATTTATGTAGTCTCTCATATACTTTTCATATACAAACATAGGGGTATGAATATCTTTTTTTAAAAGGAAACATAAACAAGAGCTGATTTTAAATCTTGTTCTGCATTTTGCTTCTTTTTTTTTAAGTTGATACTTATTTTGGGCAGCTTTCCATATCAGCACATGGAGATCTTTATAATAGCTGCATTAAAAAAAACCCAGCTACATAATATAGAATTTCATTGCACAGCTTGCTATAATTTACTTAGCAAGTCTCCTATACTGCACATATTGATTGTTTCCTCTCTTTTACTATTACAATGAGCTATGTTATTTATGCATCTGAAAAAAGGAGATAGTAATATACTTTTGTGCAGAGTTAATGCAAAAATTAAATGAGAGATTTATATGAAACCATCTAGAATGCCTGGTGCATGTTTGGTATTTTTGGTACATGTTAGCTACATAAATGAATTGAATGAGGGCCCAAATGAACTAGCAATGCTTCCAATTTTGTTTCCCGTCTGATGTCTCCACCCACTAGAATGGCAGCCTCATGAAAGTAGGGATCAATCTTGTCTTCATTCACTGCTGATTCTCTAGAGCCTAGAACAGTGCCTGTATACAGTATATGTTAAATGAATAATTGGTTAGTGACTAAATATCACCAGCTATCATTCTTCATTTCCTCTGACCCAAGGTTTTAATGTAAAAGGGCTTATTTAAGATGAAAGATAGTGTAGGCTTTTTGCAAGTGAGATTATTAGTAATTTGAGTCTGAGAAAGGTCAGAGAACAAGTCCTCTCCCAGATGGGTGTAGGACCTCTGCAACCCAACCTGTCCAGCCTGCCCAAGCTAATCTCACTTGAAAGAAGGCTGCACGGTCAGCAACTTTTATAAGCTTCTTGGGATATCATTAAAGGCAGAAATTCTGAAAGTGATTTTAATTACATTCCGTAAATAAAATAGGTGCAATATGTACGCAGCCCTGCCTCCAAGTATGAGGCCTGGTGGCTACCCTCCTTGCCCTGGGGAGACCCTGTTAAAGTCATCGTTTGTGAATTAATCAGTATTTTCAAATATAGATCACAACACAGTTGAGGATTTCTTTATGATAACATTATACTCACTAGCACTGCTTTTTTTTTAACTTGGAGAGAAAGAATTAGAGGGGAATGTCAACTTGCCTGTGTACTGGAAGAAGAAAATAAGTTGCCAAACACTGTTTCAGCTAGGGTTTTCAGGTCAGATTTCTAGAGCCATGTGGTTGTGTATCTGGGACAACCAAGGTCTTGAACTTGAGGGTGATGGTATAACTGAAATAAATTGTGTTGGGCCTCAGTTGGCTCATTCTCAACTTGTTTTCCTATTAAGGAACACACAATTGGGAAATCACAACGCAAAGTAATTATTAGCACAATACTCTCTTCACTTCTTGCTTGAGAAATATGCACCCCGAAGTAAAGAGTGCCCTCTAAATGCAGAGCAAGAATCTTTTAAGTCCTTTTCCTCTTGCTGTCTCTCCCAGCCTCACACAGATGTAGCAGCTCCTAAAAAAACTCACCCGTAATGACCAGACCAACTTCTTCAAATCTCCAACATCCAGCCTGAGGCCTCAATCTCTTCTCCCCCACCTCTCCGATGGCATTAGCAGTCATTGTGCTTACTCAGAACATGTATGGTTTGGGGACAGTTTTCCCTTCTCGACTTCACTGCTGATTCAGACAGATATCCTTTGTTGTCAGAATTATCTCCAAGTGACTTGAAGGATTTTGTTTGTTCTGTTTTCCATTTTTATAGTATTTTCTTCTAAATAAAAGTGTTCCAGTATTTTCTTTTTCTCCATACTTTCTATTAAGTTAACATGTATTGATTTTTATAAGAAAAAAGTCTTGAATTTTGAAAGTTTCTATATGCTTATTAGAGAAATTTTAGAAAATCCAGAAAAATAGAGGAAAAATATAATCACTAAGATCACCTTGATTTTAGTGCATCTTCTTTAGTCTTCTCAACACACACACATACATACAAACTGTACTGCTCTCTATTGTTTTATTTGACATTGTATGTTGAGTATTTTCTTTTTGTTAAATATATTTCAAAACATGGATTTTAATGGCTCCTTTGCATTTTACTGTGTAGATAGATATATCATAATTTATTCATCCATTCCCCCCTGTTGTTAGAAACTAGATTGTTTCCAATTTCTTAATACTTTATAGTATTAATAAAATATTAATACTGTTAATAGATTAATAGTCATTAATCTTTTATCTATGATACTTCCCTAAAATAGATCATTTAAAATTAGAATTCCTGAGCCAAATCCTTTAAACATTTCCTGAGATTTTATTAAAAATTCCAACTACATCCCAAAATAGACTAATATAATGAATTCCCCGTATGTATCAGCACATAATCAACATTTATCAAAATCATGCAAAATCTTTATCTTTGCAGTTATTGAGATGCAGCATATTGCCTAATTGCTTTTCAAAAATGTACCAGCTTTCACGCATACCAGTGCTGTGAAGCTCCCACAAGTACTCTAACCAGTAGTGAGTATTTTCAATATCTAATTTCTGCTGGCTAATTTGGTCAGCTATTTCAAAAAGAAGTTGTCAGAATCTGGCATTCCATTGCCCCATTGAGCATTCCAGATCTTCTGTGAGTTCACTTCATTCCACGATGTGGTTTCTATCTTTCAAGATTGTCTGCCTATCTTCAGTCCAGCAAAGGAGCTCAGGCTTCAGCTGACAGTCCTCTTCGGCCTCTGGAGAATGCATGTGGCAGCAGCTCCCTCTCTGAGAGTGTACCTGGTTGTGCCCGGGGAGCCCAACCCAGCGGATCATCCCATTACTTGTCAGGACTTACTGGGAGTAATGATTGAAGGTTGTTGGCAGCTTTTAATCTCATGCTAACAGCTTCCATATGTCAGCCTTCTTCAAGGTCTGCATCTTTGCCGAATAGACTGAAATTTAGAATATGTAGTTAAACATGGCTTTTTATATGCATAATCAAAACTGGGTTGGTCTGTTTTTAGAGAAATTGAATATCTCACTAGCTTAATATTTTTATTTGATGCTAGATGTTTATAGGCAAAGAATTATTTTTATTATTATTATTATATTATAAATAATATAATGTCTCTATGGTGTACTGGAAAGATTACTAAGATGGGAATAAAGAGTCAAAGCGTGGGCTTGACTCTGTTATTAATCAGTTATGTAATGTTAGGTTACTTTTAAAATCACTTGAGATTTAATTTTACTCTTCTTAAACTTGTTAAAATCCCTTCCTGCTCTAAAATTCCACAACTTAGAAATATCTTGATATAACCTATTACTCATTTGCTATTAAAAATGCACTTTAAAAGATGATAAGTAGGGCACCTGGCTGGCTCAGTGGAGGGAGAGAGCCGTTCTTGATCTGAGGGTTGTATATTCGAGCCCTACCTTGGGTGTAGAGATGGCTTAAAAATAAAGTCTTATTTAAAATATTAAAAATATAAAAAGAACGATGATAAATAGCATGGTGGTTGTTACTATATTACCTGTAGAATTCAAGTAAGTCACCCAGTGTTGTGCTGCTGGTAAACATTTAACAACCAGCTTTCTATGGAAAAAAGCCCTGATAAATATCATTGGCCTAGTTCCTTAGTATAAACACTCCCACCATGGGTAATTTTTTTTTTTTTTTTTTGGTAAAGATTTTATTTATTTGATAGGCAGAAAGGCAGGCAGAGAAGGGGCGGGGGAGCAGGCTCCCTCCTGAGCCAAGAGGCCAATGTGGGGCTTGATCCCAAGACCCTGGGACCATGACCCTATCGGAAGGCGGAGGCTTTAACCCACTGAGCACCCAGGTGCCCTCCACTGTAGGTAATTTAAAGCTACCAACTCCAAATCACTGAGAGTAGGGCTGGGGAGAGACAGGCACAATGGCCTCACAAGCTTGTGTGAGCTAAACTAGAACACCACTGGCCCTACCTTTTTACGCTATCCCAGGTAGAATCCTTTGCACTGCTAGTAACAGAAAATCTAGCTGTTGGCGCTTTAAACCATAATTGCGTTTAACTTTTTCACAAGACAGAAAGTCTAGATGTAAGTGGTTCAAAAGTCATTTCAGCAGTTCTACCCCATCAGAAGGCTGGGCTCCTTTCTTTATTATTCTCTTGGCTTTCCTCATTGTCCTAAAGTAGGAAGGAAAAGGTAGAGTGTAAATAGGCTTTTTGTGTGTGTGTTTGGGGGTGGGGGGACAGGTGTCTCTAATTAGAGAAGGAACATTCTGCACGGGGAAACCCCAGCAGTTTCACTAGCCGGAACTGAGGCACACGTTGGAACTGAGTCACGTGTCTGTACTCAGACCTCTCACTGGCAAAGAGGATCTGAATCCTCAGGACTGGTTCAGAGCAATTGTGATCCCAACCCTGGGACTGGACATAGAGCAGAAAGGGAAAATAGCACTGATAAAGGCAAATGACAACAGGGTCTGCTACATATGAAAAGGTGTCAAGCTGAAAAATGCTGATGCTTTCAACTATCAGTTTCATTTCGATTTGCTAAGTATTGAATCTGCTCAATGGCAAGAGAAAAGAACAAATCTGTCTGTCCCTCTTTTCCCTTGATCACATACCTGAGAGTGGCTTTATAGATGATCTCTCAGAAGTCCTCTATACACTTAAGTCCATTAATATGTTTAACCTTTTCAAACTTGTGTTCCTAGGACAGTATAAGTTTTAAATGTCGATCCATATCATTGAAAGGTCCCCCAATAACAGGTCCGTGATTAAAGGAGCGAGACTGATACAAAGCAAAGGTCAAGCAAAGCTTTATTTCACGCCAAGCATCGAGAATCAAACTGAATGTTCGGGTCCACGCCTCTTACAGAGAGGATGACCTTTCTCTGCTTTACAGACTAGCTTTTAAGGGCAAAGGCCATGTAGTTGGGTCTGGCCACACACAGGTGGCCAATGAAATTGTAACACACAGAGAAAGCTGCACAGTCGTGCTAGGTCACAATAAGTTACCAATTGAACTACAATTTACCCTAGTAGATATTTAAACTAGCCTATCCCTTTGGTCAGAATTGGCACCCAAAAGGCACCCCAAGGGCGGGGCCCATACTCCTTGGTAGCTAGGGAGACAGTATGCGCCCCCACTGATTGGATATCTCCACCTGGCCTGACCCACCCCTGTATTTGGGCTTTGTTACTTGGACTGGTTTCCGGGACTTGTTTTTAAGTAAGTCCCCTGGGAGAAGGGGGACAGGGTCAGTTTAAGTTTTACTGCATAAACAACAAAATCACTGTTTAACCCAAGACAGAATCCCTCTGGCTAAATAGGCCCTTACATCACAACTTAACTTCCAAGGAAATTTTAATTAACATGACCTCTTAAATCAAGCTTTGTGATCATTTGGACACAGTAAGCAGTCTTTAATATATTAAAAAGTTTAGAGTCAACATCTAATTCAGGGCTTTGATTGTCATAATATGTTACTATGTAATATGCTTCATTTATTTATTAATAAATGCTTGGTGTATGGATTAAGTTTATAATACATGTATCGAGGTAACTGGAAAGAGTCTGACGTGGTATATTAAACAAGTCTCTGAAAGAAATTTTTTATGTGTGGAAAAGAGCAGCTTATAAAGCCAGAATATTTCCAACTTTGTCACCCAGGAGCACATAGTCTTTAAAAAATACAATTCTTGTACAAATTTTACTTCTTTAATATTATCCTATTATCACTTATACTCCTCTCATTATTTATTGGCAAATGCAAATTTTTAAAAAGCAGAAAAATGCTGCTAAGCAGAAGTAAAGCTTAATAATATGACAAATGCCATATTTTTATTTTTAGTATTTGATCATAGAACCATCATAGCTGACAGGGGTACCTAATTTGGTATTTATTTTTATTTTGTAGTGCCTACAATTATACATAATTACTATTAAATTTTAAATAATACAATAGAGGAACACCTTAAGTTGTTCAGGTTTTTTAGCTGAGGTAGCAAATGAGCCTATATGAATAGCTAAACCAGGATTAGAGCTTTCTCTACTCATTTTAGACTACTCAGCCTCCTTCTGATTCTGGCTCTGCAATATGACTAGACTGTCTAATTTAAGATGCATTATATGCTTCCTAACCCTTTATGAATTTTACATTTTATCTTTGTGATGCTTTTTTATATCTCCCATAATGCTAAACAATAGATGTCAAAAATTATTTTTTGGGGGTTTTGGCTTTCATATTACTTTGAAAAGTGTTACCTCTGTCCCTTGACTCTGACATACTGAATCTAAATCTATCAAATTAAGGAATTAGGTCAAATTGACATTTCATATAATTTAAGAAAAGCACTGCTTGAATTATCTATATTTAAATACCTCTTTAAAAATGATTGTTTAAATGCAAGGAAAAAAATCTTAGTCCAGAAAAAAATGGATTGATTTATCTTGAGTTCAGATTCCAGAATGGTAGTCTGCAAGCCAAATGAAGTCCACGAATGTATCACTTCATCTGTACAGCATTTAAAAGTCAAGAGGTCACATAAAAACCCAGATTTCTACTTTCTCTTGAAAGTCATTAAGAATTGGCAGGAATGGGGGCATCTGGGTGGCTCAATGGGTTAAAGCCTCTGCCTTCGGCTCAGGTCATGATCCCAGGGTCCTGGGATCCAGCCCCGGATGGAGGCCCACGTTCAGCTCCCTGCTCCGTGCGGTTGGCTTCTGCCTCTCCCTCAGCTCATGCTCTCTCTGCCTCAAATAATAAAAGAAAAGAAAGTGAAAGGAAAGAAAAAAATTGGCAGGAATGGGTTTGAATTTTCAGATGGAGCTGAGTGAACCTCCATCCCCATATCACTATAGACCTGGTCTCTGGTCCCCTTTATCCCTGTATAATCCCTACCATGCAAATGAACTCCACATTTACTCTCAGCACCCATACCCTGTCAGCTTCTTTCATTTAAGGCATCTACTCTGCATGTAGTTGTGCAGGTATACCCTGATAAGGACTTTCATCCCAGTTCCCTGCCAAGGCTTGTATCTGAGGGGTCTTATTGCCAAGATGGACATTTTTTCTCATTTACAGATGGGAACCCATAACAGCTCTTACAAGATTCTGCTCTATACCTGGAAAGTCCAAAGAGCAAGGATGTTATCTTGTCTCCTTTGACTCTGTAACCCTGAAGCCGGACATATAATAGGACTTTTAAAATAGAAGACAAATAAATGATTCTTGAATACATATTTCTAATTTATGCCATCTACAAAACTTTATTTGTAAGGACAGTCAAAAAATTTAAGGTGTTTTTGGAAGACTACTGACATCTTATAATCACCAGCCCACAGGGTCTGGACCTCTTTGAGTACAATTCTGTGGACCTTGTACCTCCTTATTGACTGGTTAAGTTGTTCCATTTCAAGAGATTCTATTTCTCCTATTTGCAATGTACCCTCATGAAACTGAAGCCTAGGCACTCTACCAGCCCCTCAAATCCATCTAGTCTGTCCTACCTTTCATTTACCCAGCTGTGCACCTGAAATCCCAATATGCCTTACAACTGAGTACACCCAAAATGTAACAGTAAATTCCATCAATCCATTCTCTATATCCACAAGCAAACATCCTTTACGGATGTATCCACATACGCAAATACATACAAAGATAAATAAAACTAGAAAACATTTTTGGTTCCAATCTATTTTATCCATATATCTATTTATTTATTTATTAAAGATTTTATTTATTTATTTATTTGTTTGTTTGACAGGCAGATCACAAGTAGGCAGAGAGGCAGGCAGAGAGAGAGGAGGAAACAGGCTCTCTGCTCAGCAGGGATGTGGGGCTTGATCCCAGGACCCTCAGATCAGACCTGAGCCAAAGGCAGAGGCTTTAACCCACTGAGCCACCCAGGCACCCTTATCCATATATTTAAAACATATATACAAACAGAATAATTTTGCTCATTTGTTTACTTATTTAGATTTCTCTAGGAAGGATCGGAAGGGATTTATTAAAAACATAACAAAAAACTTATTTAAAAAATCGGGACCAAGAAAAATATTAATTAGGTTAAAAGGTCATAATCAAAGATTAGAACCCATGTCCAAAGTCACAAAATGATCTCTGAGATTCTTAGAAAACCAGAAGAAAAGAAAAACAGAACTAGTTTACTGATATAGCTCTGAGAAAAATACATGCCAGTATTTTCCCACAGAAGCAACACTTTCTTTAGTACCGAATTCTGAAAGAAATTTATGATTTGTGGCAACCTGTGGGCAGGGGTGGTGGCCGGGGAGAGTCGGTGATGGAATGATGTCTTGGATAATACTCTTTACAAATGCAGGAAGCCTTCATAACATTTTCTCCGGGCATTCCAAGTGAAAGGTGAAGGTGTGACACAAAATATGACTCAGAGGAGACAGTTCTACAGATGGCCCAGAAAAAAACCGACTCAAGTAAGCAGCTTTCTGCTGATGCACTGTGATCCGAGAAGAAATCTTGAAGTGATATTTCTCAAAGGCCAAGCCAAAGACCACACATCAGCAAAACCAGGGAATGCTTATCAAAACCACACATCCTGCAGATCTACAGAGTAGCAGTCTTTGGGGATGAGTCTGGAAATCTGTAGATTTTACAAGTTTTCCAGGATTCTTAAATACATCAGACCCTAGAACCACTGCCCTAGAGCACTGGTCTTTACACTTTATTATTATTATTTTTTTGCTTGTAGGTTATTAAAGAATTTTTATGTATTTTGTATGATTTCATGTGTTTTTAGGTTGACATCTAAAATTTGTTATTGTAAGTTTAGGCAGTTACAATAAAATGTAATTTCTGGATATTGTAATATTGAAATTTTCAAATAAATCTTTTATATCACTTTAAAATGTATGCAGTTAATCTTAAAAACTCATATTCAATAATATCTAAAACCATGACTAAGCCCTTCTTTAGCCGTCAAAATTTTTATTTTTTTTTCCTTCAATGCATGTTTCCACCACACTTCCCCCACAGAATTTTATTCAAATGTAATGTATTTTATGCTTGGAAGACTTCTTTTTTTTAGGATTTTTATTTATTTATTTGAGAGAGAGAGTGATAGCAAGAGTGGGACTCCATTCCAGGATGCTGGGATCATGACCTGAGCTGAAGGCTGGGGGCTCAACCAACTGAGCCACCCAGGTGCCCCTAAGCCCCTAAAGACTTCTTTTTTTTATCACCTTATCATACCTCTCTGCAAAATATGTAACACTGTAATTTTATTTTTTACTTCTTGTAACCTTAAGATTTTTTCAGAATTGCATTGGGATTATAATTATTAGTACACAACTAAGAAAAAAAATTTTCATGAATAATTTTAAGTATAACCAATTATTTTGGAAATGCTCATATTAATTGATGGGTAGACTGTCTCCTCCCCCCATTTAATTCACATATTTATAGGTGACTATTACTTACCACTAGAATAATACAGGTTTCAGAATCAATTTTATTTATATTATTTGCTTTACATTCAATACTCACTGAGAAAATTTGTTTACACAAAAAAGTAGATAGGAATGGAAAGTGTTCTGTTACAGTAGTGTCACTGAAATTTTTGAACTCTTTCTGAATTATAAAGCCAAACCCATATAGTAATTTATCATCAAATCTCATTTGTAATAAATTTAAGCTGACAATTTGATTAGGGCATCCTTCAATTTTGTTGAAAGCAAAGAATTGGAAGCCACCTGACCTGCAAAATAATTTGCAGTCCAGTCATTAACAATCATTCTCTCCCTTTAACCCAACACCAGGATTTTGGAATTGTGGTTAGTTTAATGCCCTAGTTGAATGTGGTTAGTTCAAAACCCCCGAGGTTTTAAAAATGCATCCCCAGAACAAATCACTGAAGTAAGATTGTTTCTCTTACTTCAAGTCACCCAAGTAAGATTTCAGATGGTTGAAAGGTATTCCATTTTAACAAGAGGGAAAAATGTGATTAAGCAAAAGGAGATGGGGAAAGTGGCCAAGGGGCATTTACAGGCAGATCCATTTCAGTAAAGAGTACTTGTGAAAATTGAGGATCCAGCAAAAGACTCACTGAAAACCACCCTTGTTTCCTCATTTCTTGAAATGCCTTTGTGAAATTTCACGTACCTCAGTCTGAAGACCATTGTACTAAGTATCTGGACCCACTAAGAGAATGCACCACTTTCAAGAAGATCTCAACAATAACACAAGGAATTCAAGAGTCCTGAAATGTATCTCCATCTTCCTAACTACCAGGATTCACTCCAAATGTAGAGCATCCTAGCTTGGGACAGCTATAGAGAAGTAAAACAGACAATAACAGCCAGCACAGGGAGATGTGGGTGATCTTTAAAAGCCTACAAATTTTGCTTATAATTTTGCTAGCATTTCTCTCCTTATTTTAGTTAATGGAATTCTTATAATATCTTCAAGGGTTGAGCTGGCTCTGGGTCAGAAAGGACCAGCAGGTCCTCCTGTTTCCTCCCTGAGGAATTCTGTAATTTTGTTGCCACAACCAAAACTGAGGGAGGGGTGGATAGGAAAGCTTCTTTCTCTCCCTCCCCCTTTTTCTCCTAATATGAAAATAATTGCCTCCACTCTTGGAGACCTGGCTTAATTAGATTAATCTTATTTTTTACTGGTAAAACAAAACTAAAATGTTACTGCTCCGAGTTCTCTAATTATAGAGTAATCTCACTTTTTCTTAACAGATACTAAAATCAAATGCTACAATGTTGGATGAGGTCATTGTGAATAGCTTGTTATAAGGGCTATTTTGAGGTACCATATGAACTTCAGTGGATATTATGCAGTGACAAAGAAACAATGTTTACTTCAGAAAAACATTTATGTTTTGCTACTACAATTTATCTAAACATTGGTGAGTTTCCACAAGTTATTTCATAAGAAGTATGTTCACTGACCATAACCTCCTGTTCTTATACCTTAGACTCCTTAAATTCAACCCCTTCCTGGTTTCCCCTCTTAGCCACCAGCTCTTCATTTTCCTCCCTGAAGAGCTGGAACACCATGATCTACCCTCTCCTTGACGGATCCTCTTACCAGCATGCTCAGCCCTCTTACTCCTTGAACTTCTGCTTATCCATTCTGCCAAGTCACAGCTCAGAGTCAAACAACCATCTGTTCTCCCTACTATTGCTTCTGGCTTGCCAAGTACTGCTGGAGAAATTGTATAATTGCTGATTCATGCCATGACAAATCTGCAACTCCCAAACTCACCTTGACCTTTAGCACTACTTGGTGAGCCTTTTACTCTTGCCTGGTTGGCTTCCTTTTTCACTGCTCAGGTGCTGTTCCAAACCTCAAGTCATTGCTCTTCTCAAGTTTTCCACCATGCCTCCTGACCTAACTTTCTACTGCAGGAAAAATCAGTGTTTAACTTCCCTCCTTTCCACTTTTTTTTTTTTTTAAATAAAGATTTTATTTATTTATTTGACAGAGAGATTGTGTGCACAAATAGGCAGAGTGGCAGACCCGATGTGGAGCTCAATCCCAGGACCCTGGGATCATGACCTGAGCTTAAGGTAGACATTTGACCGACTGAGTCACCCAGGTGACCCCCTCCTTTCCACTTCTAATGGTCACCTATATCTTCACCCTCCCTACCTGTGTCCCAGAGATAATGTAGTCTATCAATTATCCCTATTTAATACTAGTTTTTGCTTTTAAGTTCTTTATTATAAAGCCTATATACATTGTTACAAGACAAATGGTCTTCTTGAAAATCATATCCAAGTTGAAGAAACAGGCATTGGAATGTTGGGGAATGAAGGGTGCTGATTGGCTACAGAGAAGAGCACATCAGAATAGCAAATGTTCTTCCCTGTACGATCATTTGCAAGCAAGGACACAAAGGAAGGTGAGTTAGGATGCTGTGCGTTCACTGTTTTAAAATTCTAACATCATTCTGCCAACCAAATTTCAAGACAAATTTAAAGAGGCCATGCTTTAGTATCACTGCCATTTTTGTTCTCTACTATTTGCTACCACCCATTTCTACAGTCTAAAAAACTAATAATAATTAGTCTACTTAGTTCCTTCTAACTGTGGAGTTTGCTCACCCTTGTTCAATCCAAACTTCATAGGAACTCCTAGGACAATCAGTGTTAATTACATTGTGCTTTAGCTGACATGACTTTTCCAATTTAATGTCATGTTACATGAGCTATCATACATAACTTACAAGTGACACATATTTGCCTTAGAAAAAGTATTTGTTGAGACTGACTAAAGAGAAGTTTTCCTATAGGAGATACTTATGGGAAATATCAGATCCAACCAGGGGCAGATCCAGTTTTTGGGGGGACCATAGGAGTGTATAATTTGGGGAATTCTGTCTTTCTAAATAAAAATACAAAATTATGGATATAAAATAAGGTATTTTATAGGCCTTTGAGAGAGGCCTATAAAGATGAAGGGCTCTGAAGTTTAAGCTTCATTAGCCTTATATAAATCAGCTCTTTCATATTTTGTATTACTTAGTGCATTATACAATCCCCAAAACCAAACCAACAAAACCACACTAAAAAGTGAACACCTGGCATGAGACAGGATCTTCAATAATATTACATTTACTTCTCATTCAGATCTTTTTATTTACCATTCTAATTTTTGCAAAAGTGGCACTTAAGACTCAAAGAATTTGGTAACTTGTTCACAGTCATCTCACTTCTCACATGGAAGCCAAGATTCAAACCAAGATCTGACAAAATAAATCTTGTGTTATTTCCACTACAATAGTCAGCCTTTAAGGTTTCCCAAAACATGACGAGGTTAGGTTTCTTTGGAGGATGTTTCTAGAAGATGCCCAGAAATGCTCAGTTAATACTTGAAATTGACATGACTTCATTCATATGAGAACTTCACAGAAAATATTGCCCTACACCTGTTTTTAAAGGCCATGAAGAAACAAATATGTGACTCTGAGTTATTTTCTGCTCACTAAATTACATAGATAAAGACAGAAGGTCTTAGGGTCTAGGAGAAATGTAGTTCTGGCAAAGAGAGAAAAATGGGGGCAGAATCAGAATCTGAAGGTAAGTGTAGAATCACAGACTCTCAGGAAAAACTATAGTGGTGGAAGGACTTACTTGGCAGTATGGATTTTTCCCAGATTATATCCTCTTGCTATGTGTTCAATATTATTTTTCCTTGTCATTGTAATACATCAAGTTTTTTTTTTAAGATTTTATTTATTTCTTTGACAGAGAGAGATCACAGACAGAGAGGCAGGCAGAGAGAGAGGGAGGGAAGCAGGCTCCCCACTGAGCAGAGAGCCCGATGCGGGCCTCGATCCCAGGACCCTGAGATCATGACCCGAGCCGAAGGCATCTGCTTAACCCACTGAGCCACCCAGGCGCCCAATACATCAAGTTTTAAAGATAAGAATATAATGGCAAGACTCATATATTACTCAACATTATACCCATACCTTAAATTTGTCTGTTTGGCCTCTATTTTTCAAAAATGTCTCTTAGAGATTTTCTCTCCTTCTTCTAAGACCCTCAGAAGGTTGATGCTTTGTATTTATCTTTTTCTTACTCTCAGAATCTGGTACTGTGACCTACTGGTAGTAGACATTTCATGCAGGTTAACTGCCATGGAAGATGGTGTTCATGAGTTAATTTTGACTGGCCAAATTTCTAGGAATTCCATAATATAGATATGTTCTGATTCTATCCCCTTCAGAGACTTCAGAATAAAATACTGGGCATTGGTTAAAGCTAAGGCAAGAATTGGTCAGATGTATCTAATGGTATTTTCATTCAACAAGCTGTCAGTGATGTTGGAGACACTTAAAAGTCCTGGTGATTCTGTGGTCTTAGTGCCATTGTGACTCAAGCTGTAACTAAAATCAGTCCAATGCAACAGGAGATTCAAGAACAGCAGCAGAAAGATGATGACTTAACTGAATGGAACAATAAGGCACATGTTTCCAAGAAGACCTCTCTATTCTTAGAGTAGAAGTTTCCCTTCAAAATGACAAGTGGTTCAAACCCTTCAGGATCTTACTTGCCTTCAAAACCAAGGTGAGTCATGGACAGAAGATGCCAAGTGGTAAGATGCCAGAGGGTCTCTGTTACTAACTTGGGCTAAAGGCAGATATTATTCTTCCCACAGATGTTCCAAAATAGATGAGAACTACTTGAAGGAGCTGAATGAGGACCTAAAGCTAAGGAAGCAGGAACTGCTAGAGATGCTAAAACCTCTTGAAGATAAGAACAATCTCTTATGCCAGAAGTTGATGTCTAACTTGGAGGAAAAACAAAGAAGGTAAAGGTCTTCTACTCAGGATTTCTTAGAGGAAAAAAGGCTGGAGGACTTTAATCCAGAGGATTAACAATGATTATTTACATTTTTAAAAAGATTTAGATATTTAGCTATGTAAATAAGGAATTTATAACCACAAAATCAGTGGCAAGTAATCCTTTGTTTTCTGTTAGTAAAATTAAATATGATTCAATCCTCATCTCAAGAGGTTACAGTTACTACTCTTCTTCCCTAGGATGCCCATCCAAGAAACAGAGAAGAGCCTTTAGTATTTCAGTCTGTCTTGGTTACACTGATAGCTCCTTATTCATGGGTGTGGGGTCACTTTAGGATAGATGTCTCTGTTCTTCCCTTGTCAAGGAGTAAAATGGAGAAATCTTCTGGGCCTAGGAGTCCTCTGGATTTAGAGTCTGGCTTCTCTAAATATACTAGGTAGATGAAATCTCAACTCTTATCTGAGCACTCACTGTTCTTGGGACCCACCAACTCTGTCTCCTTTCTAGTCTCAGATAATCTAACCTTAATGGGTCTACCTTCATTCTCTACCTGTAGTGTAGGCATCCCAGGGAGCTCAGACTTTTGGAGAACAAAGGCCAGACAGAACATTGTGGTCAAGCACCAGCTGCTTGCAGTGCAGAAACAAACTTCTCTTAGGGCTAGAGAACACAAAGGTTCACATCTCTGCTTATAATTAAGGAGGAAAAAGTATAATGAACGTAAATATAAATTTAACTCCTTTAAAGAATAGAGAGTCTTTGACTTACTTGGAATTGATTTAGATTTTGTTAGAAATTTCTTGATGGCTTGGACTGTATGTTGGAAGCTACCATAAGGATATAAGGGGTTTCCCCAACTAATTCAAATGTCTTTATATGAGAAATACAAACAGAGATGGGGTAAGGCATAATTCTGGAATTTAGGCTGAAGACAACAGATTCTTTGACCTCATTCTTCACAGGGGCAAAATCATCCTTTCTACTTCAAAAGCCATTTACAAAAACATTTTTCTGAAGGGGTGAGGAAGAGACTCACTGGCAGCTGGAGACCTAAGTTTTGAGTATTACTGAACACAGAACTCATTATAAAGCACAGAGCTGAGGCAAATGTTGGTGGGGGATGAGATCATCCTATAGAGACCTTCTACGTCCAGAAGGAATTCCATTAACTCCTGTGATTTTAGTACCCATCTCATTCCCATGGTAGTCTATTTTCTGACTGCTTACCAGAATATTAATATTACTCTTTAGGAAGTATTATGTTTTGTGATGTCTTTCTCTTCTTTCAAGTCTGCAGATTATGAGGCAGATCATGGCAGGGAAGGGGAGTGAGGAATCCTCAGTCATGGAGCTCATTAAGGAAGCAGAGGAGATGAAGCAGAATCTGGTAAGAGGTTGGTAGGCATTCTAAGAAATGGTCTCCTGTACAAAGCTCCATTCAGTTGCTATCATCAGATGTGGAAGGAAAGAGAGAGAGCTCATCTCTAGCACCTAAGGCTCTGATACTCAGCTCCTCGACCTAAAAAGGAGTCAGATGAAATGTTGGGCAGACTCAGGACTAACTAGCAAAAATGTTGTTTCTTTGACTTTTAAAAGCTTTTCATCTAAAGGTTAGTAATACAAGCATATTAACCCTTCATATTTCATAAAGAATAGAAAATACCAAAGTAAAATAAAAGAAATAGTTTGCTCTGGGAGACTCATAAGATTTTTTAAAAACCAACAAGGTAAATGATCTTAAAAATTAGAAATTAGTGGTCTATGTGCCAGAAAAATTGCCATATGATCAGAACATCTTAAGTGTTGTGTGAGGAACTCATTTATGTTGGTAATATATTACAAATACCATAATTATAGTTATTATTCAAAATTGTTATCATTTTTGTACTGTCATCTCATCAAACTCACTTCTCACATTCCTGGACTTTGGGCTAGACCTATTTATTGCCTTCCTCCATGGTTTGCTATATCCCTGCATCCCCATCCCTTTCCCCTCATTACTTAATAATTTCTTCCAACTTCACTTTAGTGACTGGACAAACACATTTCTGTTTGTTTGGTTTGTCGTCCCCCCCCCAACAGGAAAGGAAAAACAAGATGCTTCGGAAGGAAATGGAGATGCTATGGAACAAGGTGTGCCTCTAAGGATCTCTTGATAGTGTTGTCTTACAGACCCTAAACCAAAGAACTTCCCTTTCCTCATGTCCCCATTCTCATTTTGTCATGTCCCTGCTTCCACCCATACCTCATTCCAATCCATCCTTTGCCAAAGTGATATTTTGAAACAATCAAGTCATTTCACTTTCCTTAGGGAAACCATTTAAATCTACTCCTTATTGTGGCAAAATATGGCTGTTGCCTACCTCTATCCTCTCAAAGAAGTCCTCCCCCTACTTTCTGTGCAACCACCACACTGGCCTCCTTGTGGGTTCTCAAACATGCCAAGACCTTTTTTTTATCTCAAAGCTTTTACTCTGCCTGTAATACTATTTTCTTTTGGTTGGCTCACTCTCATCCTTCAGGTCTCCTTAAATATCACCTCCTCAAGTCCATGTAAAACAGGGCACCCCTCCCCTACTTTCTATTATAGAATTCTGTTTATGTCCTCCACAGCACTCTTTATAATTAAGCTCATTATTTTTATTTTTATAATTGTTATTTTACTTGTTTCTTGTCTCCCTGGCCCTCTCTGGACTACAACCTCCTCCAGTTTCTTGATTTCTTTGTTCATCTCTGAATCCCTAGTATGTAGCACAATGCTTGGAATATAGTAGACAATCAATAAATGTAAGTTGAATGAATGAATGTATGAATATATAATTCTAATTCTCCTATGATTTTGCAACAATCACTTCACTGTTTAAAATACAATAGTAGGGCCTTTTGCTGGGAAACCATATGGGGGTGGAAATCCCTTTGTGGACTAACTCCTTGAGATCCGTGTGCTTTTTCATAGACTATAAAACTAGAAAAACAGATTGTGTCTTGTGATATAAACAGCATGTGATACGATCTCTGTTTTTTTCATCTGACCTTACCACAAATAATCAGGATACCATCCAGCTTTGCATCCTGACCTGAGATCTGCTCCTACTTCTCAGAGGCAGCTACAAATCAGTTCTATGAATTATCAGTTTTGGTTCTTGATTTGAGTCCTTGTGATAGGAAATGTGCCAGCACAATTCCTCTCCCAAAATCCAGCTTCTCCAAAGTTCCCCAAAGATTTTTTATAAGTGATGTCCACACACATTAGCTTGTGATTGATGTTCCCTACTCATAATTTTAGATAACGAGAAATGGAGAGAGAGGCCAGTGGTTAAGAATATAGGCTTTGGAATCCGCAAGATTGGTTCAAATTCCAGCTCTGTACTCTTCTAAACAAATGACTTAGCCTCTCCGAATCTCTTTTCTCATTTATAAAATGGAAATAAAAATCGTCTTATGAGGATTAAATGAGAAAGTTTATAATGGAGTGTTGTAAATAAGTAATGTGTAAGTAGCTTACAGTAGTGATGACATATAACAAGGGTACAGTTAATAGGTCTTATTATTATAAGGTATACTCGAGACCAAATGGAAGGTCTTATTCCATTCTGAACCCCATTTCATAGTCCATTTTTCATGTCGAACCCTGACAGGTTGCTGACTGACAGAAACTAAATCCACAAGTAGGAGAAACTATATGAACAATGACAACTTCACAGAAACTAAATCCTTAACTTGTGATGGTTTTCCACTTCCCTCACTAATTCCCACTAATTTAAAGCTTTGCCATAATGTGTCTCTACAGACATTCGACACAGAAGAACTCGGTGGTCAACAAAAAGCACCGCAGATAAAAAACAAAGCAGACTTGCACGATGGGAAGGCAAGTGGACAATTTCAAGGTTGTTGATTCCACATTGCCGGAAACAGCCTGTTGACAATGAAGGCTAATTTGGGTAGGCAGATAGTGAGGATTTGGGTCTTTAGGTTAGGTTGGATTTACTGTCTGCTAAGACATTGCATTTCTCTTCTGGGAACTTCTATTCCTTTAGCTCTTTTCTTCTATCTCAGGTTCCTAAAACCCCTTCATCATCTAGGAAGACCAAAAATGAACTGGAGACAACATGTGCAGAGAAAGTGAAGGAGAAAAGGAAGGTAGTGTGACCTTTCTGAATGGTAGTAGCTTTTAGAACTGATGGATTAAAATTTTTAATGTAGCAGTAATCTGTCTAAACTGCAATGTGCTTCTTTAAAAAAAAAAAAGTATTTTATTTACTTATTTATTTGATAGAGAGCCAGCAAGAGTGGGAACACAGGCAGGGGAAGTGGGTGAGGAAGAAGCAGGTGCTTTTGAACTGATAAAAATTTTATAGGAGATCTGATTCCCTTGGGATATTATATTTGAGTCAGAGTCACACTGCAAGTTTCTTGGAAATTATGTTAGTGAAGGCAAGGTAGGAGAAACTATATGAACAATGACAACTCCACAATAACTATGTAATCTCAAAGTAGTAGCTAATTTGTTTTTGAACATTTATTTAGAAATATTATGCTTGTATTTAATCTTCCCACAACACACTGATCCATAAATAAGTATTCTATTCATTTAGCTTTTAGCTTTTAGAGCACGGATTATACAGGTAGGGCCCTACTAAAAGGACCAAAAAGTTGAAGCCAATTTATTAGTGAATTTAATGATATTGTACTTTGCTATAACGTCTTTGCAGCATATTGAGAACAATGATTTCTGATCTCAATTTACTTTGTCACCCAGAGGCTCTTTCTTCCACCAGGAAAAGCAACAGAGGAAAATGGAATGGGTCAGGTATCAGGAACAAGCCAACATCCTTCAGGTACGAAGATCTTCCTAGGTTTGACATGGGATACAATTTCATTCAGACAATATAAGGTCTTTTAGTTTCATAATATTCACCCCAAGTCTCTCATCCGGATGACCAATTATCCTGCTTAAAGAAAACATTTCATGGGGAGGTAACTGCAGAAACCTGTCTCCAGCTTCACCTTGAATAACTTAAATACATTTTTCCCATATAGTCTTGATTTTGTTCTATTTGAAATGGGGGGAAATCACAAATACTTTCTGCCCAACTTTAAAGATTGAACATGATGGGATGATTTTAAACTTCTGAGTAAAAAAGGTCAGGTTACAGGTGCTTTAGAGAGGCCAGTATTATATGAGTAGTTTTGAAAATGTTGCCTTGTAGAATGACTTCAATGGCAAAGTGATTGAGCTGAGAATTGAAGCCTTGAAGAACTACCAGAAGGCCAATGACTTGAAATTATCCCTATACTTACAGCAGTATTTGGAACCAAAGCAAGCATATTTTAATCTTCCTGGGTCCCGAGGTAGGTGGAGTATCATAGGCACACAGTTTGAGCCTTTATTTTACAGTGAACATTCTATTACTTATGAAGTGAACAGCACAATGCCTGGCACCCCATAAGTTAAATGTTAGTAGTGATCTAATAAATTTTATCACTATCATTATTACTCAGAAGCTCTGGTAAAGAAAGGATTCCTCTGGAGGAAATGAAATTTTCTTTTGTAAAGACTAAGTTACATATTATGTACTTAGTATACGTAGTTAGTACAAAGTTGGTACCTGAAAATATATTAGTTTCCTCCCCACTTACACCCTTTTCTTAGGAATTACTGTAGTTTGGTCTCATGAATCTTGTTGGAGTAGATTCTGCTACTTCAGAACAGAAAGCCAAAGAGATAGACTTCTGACAGTGGTTGTGAGTTTCACTAATCCAAATATTCTTCTGAGATTATCAGTGTTTCCCTGCAAAGAATTTATAGCATCATTAGAGGAAATTGTATATTTTACTATAAAAAAAAAATAAAGGAACGGCTTCTGAGGGGGCAGAAGAAAGACTTCTTAAATTTTCAGAGATCTATGAATCTGAACTCTGTATTTAAAGAAAACACATGCAATGAGAAATCATCGTTAGGGGATAACAATATTTTATCAGTAACAGTGTAAGTATGTATATCTTGCATTTCTTTTTAAAAATGTATTGATTTGAGAAAGAGAGTGAGAGCTTGAGAAAGCAGGAGTTGAAGGGAGGGGTGGGGAATGGGGAGAAACAGTCTCCCCACTGACCAGGGAGCATGATGGAGGTCTCCATCCTAGGACCGGGGAATCATGACCTGAGCCAAGGGCAGACACAACCACCTGAGCCACCCAGGTGCCCCTCTATATTTCTAATTTTTACTCAGTCTTATACCATGAAGGGCTTGAACAGCTGATAAAATCACACACAGCACATAAGATTTAAATAAATAGATGAGTAAATCAAGAAAAAAGGAAAATAAGTTGAGCCCAAGTAAATACATGAATATGTATAATGAAAGTACTATATAGTTACTAGAAGCGGGCTTCAAACTTGATTCTGGATTTCCCAGAAAAAGAAACATGGATTCACAGTGTCCACAAAATAATAATAAACTAATTGCTCAAGAAATATAGCTTTTACTAGTTTTGAGACCAGAGAGAAATTTCTTCTCCATGGAGACAAGACATTCTGTATGTGTTATAGTAGCTAATGTTCTCAATAATATTTCTAAAATGAATTCAGAATCTAAATTTTCTAGGCTGTTTCTTATCTTTTTGTTGGCACAATCTAATAAAAATATTAATTTGAAAATTTTAAAAAGCAGTGGGTCAGTTCAAGATGATTTGGTCCAGGTACATAGTACTGTCAGTCTGACTTGACTCATATATAAAATTTACAAAATCTAGGTTGGATCGACTACTCATCCTTTAGCCAGTGTTCTACTTATATTTTTTCTTCTTTTTTTTAAAAGATTTTATTTTCAAGTAATCTCTACACTCAGTATGGGCTCGAACTCACTACCCCAAGAGTCACAGGCTTTATGGATTGAGCCAGTCAGGCGCTTATATTATATTTAAATTTTTTTCTTTTACCCGTTGTTTTGATAAGAATTGGACAGTCAGAAGCTTGAGGTTTTCTTCTCAAATAAGAACCTAGAATGCAATCAGAAGCAGTAAGCTATTCAGGTATAAATTAAAAAGCTGGAGGAGAAGAGGGTACAAGCATGACAGATCCTTGTTTTACTTTGTTTAAAATGAGCTGAAGGTCATCCCGAGGGATCTTAGAGTAAGGAGTTAAAAATCTTTTAGCTCCAGATTCAAATAGAGCCAAGATTAATAAGTAGTGAAGGGTTCTATTTGATTCAATCACCTTAGAAGATTTCTATTTTTCCCTTGTTTGCAGAACATTGGATCTTTGAAATTTGGACTAGGACAGCCCACAGATCACTCCTCTCTTTTCTCTTCTCTCCTCTTGTGCTTCTGGAGAATTAAGAGATAAGGCACTAAAATTCCAGTTACCACCAATGAAAGTAGCCACAAGCATGTGTTACCCATTGTTCCTGTGCTTTATTGATTGTGCCTTTACTGAACACAGATTATAGGCCAGTTTCATTTTCTAGCACACACATATACAAAATCTTTGGGTTTATTTGAGCCTCAATGGATCTGAAATCTGAGTCTTAGATTTTGGTTATGCTGACCTATTTATTTGACTTGAAAAGAAAACAAAAGCATTAGTTTTTTTCATAGAGGGATTTTTAAACTAATTGTGTTAAGACATCATTACCAGCAGTGATATGATAGGGAGGCGATTTAATTGTGCTCATGTTTCCCAACTTCTGTGTCACTTGGTTTGTTGTTTTCAATATATTCTGTTTAGACTGACTTCTTTAATTTCTTAAATGCATTCCTGGAACATATAATTAATATTACTATTTTCAATGAAAAACTGATAAAGCTTTCCAAAACTGAAAGTAAACTTAGTAAAGATACAGAAAAACAAAATTTTAATGTTCCAACCAGATGCTAAAGCCTGAGGTCTGTTTTATCTTTATTAGGAAGTGAGATTAGCAAGATGTAGAGAGTTTTAAAGAAAACCAGCAACAAACTGAAACTTTCTCCTTGAGGCCATCAAATTTAAAGAGTTGAAAAGGGAGTAATTTTCTCACTGTGATTTACAGAGTGTTTAATGCTGTGTTCTATCACCTTCTAAATTTATCTCAGTTGCCATTCAAAGAAAAAAATCATCTTGACATCAAATTTTTGGAAACAGTATTTTAATGGAAAAAACACTTGATCTAGAGTTAGATATCTGAGTTGCAGGTCTTATTTTTGAAGCTGAATATTTAAATAACCCGGGGAAGTCATTTAGTTTCAGTTTTTTTCTTTGTCTAAAATAATCAAAACATATTATAGAGCATGTTGAAAGCATGTGGTTTTGTGTAATGTTCACTGTGTTCACTAATGATGACTCTATGGGGTAGTTCTCATAAAACAAGAAACTAGAGCCGTCAGGCTTCTGATTCTGTATCCAAGCTCATATCCTAGTTAAAGTATGGGATGTCTCGTGACTTTTCCACCTCTAACGGCTATGATTTAAATCCAAACTTATCACTGTTTAATGTATTATCCTCCCAATGAAGACTCATACTCCCTATGGGTAATTTGGTCAGTAATAAAACAGTTCAACATGGGTTGACAGTTTGTAATTCTGCATTTATCCCATTAGGTGGCACCAATCACATCTAGGCTTCTAGTCCACAAATCGTGATTTAGGAACCCTGATACACTGTGGGAGAGACTGATCTTCTGTTCCTGCAGGACAAAATGTGCTACATTTATATATCAAATGAAAAAGAAATTATTAATGTTTTCTGCCATGCTCTGTTGCTCTGAGGTGTATTACTGGCAGCCTTGGTTAGACCTTACTAAACTCAGTATTCTGCCCTACAATCCTTCCTGTTACTCTGCTTCTTGAACTATGGTTTCCTCGTTTCCAAAAACATTCACTGTCTGCTTCCTTCACAATCTCTGTCTAATACTATTTCTTTCAACCACAGATAAATCAGGTAATCGGGACACTGAATTATAAAATGAGTTGAGCAATTACACAAGGTGGTGATTTTTTGAAGTTTAAGTACATAATAATGTTCCTACATATGGTTCATTTTCCTCTAGTCTCAACAGAATTGAATTTCACAAACCTGTCTTAAAGGATAAAATGTCGTTTGGTACATACCTCGCAGCAAATCCGGGCACAGGCCCTTCTGTTCTGGACCTTTCCAAGTAAAGGAAAAGTTTCTCTCACTGCTCTTGGACAAGAATTCTTCCTCCCACATCAGCTGTCTTGTGTGCTGGTTGGCTGTGTTGCAATAGTGTGAGCTGTTTGATAGGCAAAACAGAATTCTGTGTTACTATTACTTTGATACACTTTAAACAATCCCTACTTGCAAATTCTCTTGAGGCCCTGGTTATAGCATTACCATTTCCAGTGCAATCTATTTGGCATACTGCCTCACCTAGGCTTGTAGAAGAGAAGAACATTTTATACAGAGTGAGTGCCTTCTGGGGAAGAGTCACATTTGAAGGGATTTATTTTCCCAGCAGTGTAAAATTACAATTTGACCCAAGCTGTGTAACAGCCTTTCCCTGGCTTCTGTAGAGTCAAGAGAACAGTTCCTGGCTTTTGGCATCCACCTATCATAGCACAGGCAAGAAGTAATCTTTAAATTTAGCTGAATTTCCCTCATGCCTGCTGGTAGTTTAAAGAAGAAATTTATCTTCGGTAATAATGTAACTGACGATAAGACATTTGATTCTGACACTTCTTTTTTCTCCTCCCCGCTCCCCCTACCAAACTCGTACTCTTGGCATTTTCTTGAGCTCTTTTGAGAAGAAGCTGAAGGTTGGATGTGAATATTTTGCTACACTTATAAATTCAGATGAAATCCCACTGAGGTGGGAAATGAATACTCTTGAGACCTTATTTATTCTCTAACTCCCTCCGTTCCCAAAGTAAGTCATTCTTCCTGGCTTTAACCTTTACTTCACTTTAGTATGACTCTTCCTGATGGCTGAAATATACTCCAGTATGTGCTGCTGAAAGGAAAATAATAGTGTTAAGTTAAAAGGCTGAAAGGCAGGGGTGGAAGCCCACAGTTAGCTTGAATCTGGGTTCTTGATAAATAGTAACATTCTCAAATACAGGCTTTTTAAAGCTTTGAAACAACTTGAACCTTTTGAATGTCAAAGTTAGGTTTATGTTATAGTAGTACTATGTAGTAGTTACTTTAGTAACTAATAGTAGATTATGAAGTTAATTTCTAAACTAAATTGTTTTTGTTTTTGTTTTTGTTTTTGTTTTTTAGTCCTATAAAACCCCACCAAGGGACACCTGGGTGGCTCAGTTGATTAAGCATCTGCCTTCGGCTCAGGTTATAACCCCAGGGTCCTGGGATCCAGTTCCATATCAGGCACCTTGCTCAGTGAGGAGCCTCTTCTCTCTCTGCCTGCAGCTCCTCCTGCTTGTGCTCTCTCTCACTCTCTCTCCCTGTCTGAGCCAAATAAATAAATAAAACCTTTAAAAAAATAAATAAAACCCCACAGAAGTCCAGGAGGAGAATAAAATTCTTCTTTCCTAAATATAAATTCTGAGGGCTGAAAAAAATAAATTGTACCTTTATTAATATTATAATTATTTCAATGAGGGACAATAGCTTCCAAACTTTTTTATATTACACACAGGAAGTTCAACAGGATTATTAGGATAGGGTTGCCATATATAGCAAACAGAAAGAGGATGTTCAGTTCAATTTGAATTGCAGATAGTTATCTTTTTAGTCTAAGTATTTCCCAAACATTTCATGATTTTTATTGAAATTATTTGTTTTTTTATTGAAACCCAAACTTAACTGGTATTCTGGCAGTCCTAACTTAGGACAGACTTACTACAGAGCCTGTTTAACATCCTCCAATTCTTCGTTTTTCCTCTTTTTATTGGCTCCCTCCTTCTTCTCTACTCAGCCTATGCCTGTCATTCTCCCTGCCTTCTCTTTTTTGTCCCCATGCCCACCTTTATCTTTTTTTGTTGTTGTTATTCTCCACTATCTACAGGGAGCCATTTTTATGGAAAATGTGTCTGGGTTATCTGAGGGTGTGGATATATGAATATGATTTATCATCCCTTTTTTTCATTTAAAAGTTGTATTAAAAGTACAGTTTTGTAGGTTCTCAAACAAAATTGTTTCTACTTGCATACAGTCCTCAAATGATTTTCTTCTGCCTGAGAGACATGAGCCCTTAGCTGAAATAGGTTTGCCATTCTAACTTTAAAAATAATGTTTGAAGTTATATTCTAAAACAATATTTAGAAAATCCACATTAATGCTAATGCCAGAGCCATTCCTACAGTAATGCAATGATATTGTATGTAATGTGTGATGAATGTTAGTAGCCTTGCAACTCAAAATAAACCGGGTTTTGTTTCATTTTGTTTTTTCTCAAAGAAAGCTCTCATTTTCCTAATGTTTCCCACCAGATACTATAAGCACTACAACTATGGACAGAACAAGTACCAGCAAAAATGAATCTAATGTGGTAAGAATTACTTTCATTTTCAAAATTATTTTAAAGGCTTGGATTTTTGGGATTTATTTATTTATTTAAAGATGTTTTCATTTATTTCAGAGAAAGAGAGGGGGGAGGGCGAGAAGGACAGGGAGAGAGAGAAAGCCAAACAGACTCCTCACTGAGTGTGGAACCCTACATGGGACTGGATCCCATGACTTGATATCATGACTTGATCCAAAATCGAATCAGCTGCTTAGCCAACTGAGCCACCCAGGTGGCCCTGGAATTTATTTTATTTTATTTTATTTAAAGATTTTATTTATTTATTTGAGAAGGAGGGAGAGAGAGAGAGAACATGAGCAGTGGATGGGAGGGGGGAGAGAAGCAGGCTTCCTACTGAGCAAGGAGCCCAATTCAGGACTTCATCCCAGGACCCTGGGATCATGACCTGAGCCAAAGGCAGATGCTTAACCAACTGAGCCATCAAGGCACCTCTGGAATTTATTTTTTAAAGCACATTCTAATTTAGTATTTTTAGGAGATTTGCATAGTGAATGCCAGGCCACTTGATGTTTTAGCTGTTTTTTGTTTTTTGTTCTTTTTTCCTCCTCTATGTTGTAGAGAATTCTGGGATCAAAGACCTCCACAGAACAACAAGGAACTAGAGGAAGTCAGCTTGACGATGTAGGAGGGAGGCTCTTGTATCTGAGGTCACTGCCAGATGAAGCTCTGAAGGATTAGAAGGCTTTCACTCCATTTGCTTTGGGCAACCATTTGTGTTAATTAAAATCTCTCAAACCTTTGCTTTACTGTTGTTTACTATGTCTCCACCAAACTGGGTGGAAATGCAGGTTAGATGCTTGACCGTAAGTATGTCAGGAATTTAGTCATTTAGGGATTGTAAAACAGTCTCTGATTATTTTGATAGCTCTTAATTTTGAAATGACTAGATTCAAACCATACTGTATATTGTTAACAAGTACATAAAACGCTGTTCCTTTCCACCTCTGAAATGTTTCATTCTGGGCAGATCCATCACAAGCATATAAGTAAAAATAGGTACAAAATAAGGAAAATTATGTGTCATACATTTCTCTTACTCTCTCACCTACCATGTCCAACTGCCCTGATGATTCTCTCTCCTACTTACATTTTCCTTGAATAACTCCTACCTTCCTATATTCCACCCACCACTGCTTTAGTTCAGGTCCTCTTTCCTGCTTAGATGACCACAGCCTTTTAATTGGTTTCCCCACTTCCAGTTCCTCTAACCCATCTTCCATGGCACCTGAAGTGGTGTTTTCCAAAAAAGGAATGAGATCATGTTTCTTCCATCCTGGTTTTCCATTGACTTTAGTATAAAGTCCAGCGCCTTCACAGACCATATAATGATCTGCCTCCTGCCTACATCCCCAGGCTCCTCTTTCACTGTATCTCCCTTTGCTGATGTATACTATATTCAGCTCAACAGACCTATTTATAACTTCCCTCATGTACCATGAGGTCTGTTATCTCCATGCCTCTACACAAAGTTGATTCTTCTCTTTGTGTGTTTGCACATTATCATTTGTCCTTAGGGCTGAGTTTGAGTCCTTCTCCTATCCCAGTGGTTCTCCTTGCCAACTCTTATACTAGGATCTCCCTGGGAGCTTTTGAAGATACCAATTCACTGGGCCCCTCCCTTAGATCATTTAAATCATCTCTTAAGGATAGTGAAGAGCATCTGTATTTTTAAAAGCTCCTTCAGAAATTCTTATGCATAGCCAGGTTGGAGAATCACTGTTCCAGGCTCTCTTGCCTTTATCATAACACTTAATGAATTATATTGCAATTTCTTATTTGTTTACTGAGCTCTCTCCTTCACCAGATTGTGAATTTTTTGAGGCCCAGTACTATGTCTTGTTCATCTTTTCATTTTGACCACCTAATGTAGTACCTGGGGTTCGATAGAGACTCAGATATAGCATAAGTCCTCAGATAGTTAATTGCAAAGTCTCAGGCTCCCTTAATACCTTGTTTTATGTCAGTTTGAATCATACTGTAGTCCCTGAGATCTTCAGATCTTTTCTTTACTCTAAGTTGTCACTAATTTCCTATATCATGTCAATATGGGAAAAGTTGATTTGTTACAAAACATTTCCTAGTTTGTAGAAATTCCTTGTACATTCTAGTAAGGAGCAAAGTAAGCCAACCAATCAAAAGTTTTCTTTCCCCCAAGGTTAATTTAAATCTGTAAAGTTGTGTTTAAAATGTAATTTGGGGGGCGCCTGGGTGGCTCAGTGGTTAAAGCCTCTGCCTTCAGCTCAGGTCATGATCCCAGGGTCCTGGGATCGAGCCCCGCATGGGGCTGTCTGCTCCCCGGAGAGCCTGCTTTCTCCTCTCTCTCTCTCTGCCTGCCTCTCTGCCTACTTGTGATCTCTGTCTGTCAAATAAATAAATAAATAAATAAACAAATAAATAAATAAAATGTGATTTGGACTTGAAAAGGTTTACATGAAATCACAGAATTTGGGTATTAGAAGGAACTTTAAGTATGACTTTCTTTTCATTTTACAGAAAAGAAACTGGAATTCAGATACGTTGAAAGGGTGTCCAAAGTCCCACAGTTAATCGAGCCTGGGTATTCTTACTACCAGTTCATATTTCAATCTAATTTGTATCTCTCCTTTCTAGACCACAAGAATAACAGGTTCTGCAGCCCTGACATGATTAGTTTCATATTCTCCCAACTGAGCTACCTGAGTATGTAATCCACGTTCTATTTCAAGAAAGTCACCTCTGTACTTATTTAGTCCTTGTACACTTCAACAGTCCTGAGGGACTTTCCTAGTCATTTGGATTAGACAGAACAATGAGAACCAAAGTCAAGAATATAAATAAAATCTGACTGTACACTAACTACTTAAGTAAGTCATTTAATTTCAGGGCCTTAGATTCCCAATTTTAAAATTAGATTAAAAGAGCACCATTCAAATGTTTTAAAATCAGATGTGTGTTGTTTGTTTGACATTCAATAAGTTTAGATGAGTATCTGAACTTTTCCCTCCTATTTTCTTCATTAAGGAAGGCATAAATAAACTAGTTGTAGGAGAGATTTATAACTTCTTAGAAAAAGAATCACTTGCCATCTCCAAAGTATTGAAATTCGATGTTAACTATCAGTCAGGCTTATCATCTTTCCCTCTAATGCTCCAAATCTTTCAGTCTCTTCAAAACACAAAATGGAAATATCATAGCCTTTTATCTTACTTTGTCTGTAAGACTTCACTTTGGACTCTGACTTGCACTTATATGCCAGTGCAAAGTTATCATTTGGCTGGTTATTTGTGGGTATCTGCATTTTGATAAATCCAGGATATGGATCTCAACTTTGTGCGTACAAATTTATTTGGTCAACTTACCTAACAGGTCAGAAACTCCCAAGAGATTCACTGATAAACCAAATTAATTTAAATTACACAGATGGCTATTCCTTCCAAGGTGGTTGGAATATGTCTATATGTAGGCCATTCCCATTTCAGAATCAAGTTATTAGAGAAGCTGAATTAGCAATCACAAAGTATTGGTGGAACTGAAACATTATTACAGTTTTATATACACTCATAATATTCCAATTATGTTTCTTTGAGAATAAAACCTCTGATCCTTGACTGTAGTTGGGAAATACTCTTCAGTTTTCACAACTGAGGAAAACTTTGTTCCACTAGCAATACATTTACAAGCCATAATGTTTGGTAGTACTATTTTTGTAGCTACTCTTATTTATTTTACCTTGACTTCCGAGCTATTCAGGGAATATATGCCAGCATTTCTTCTCTAAAAGTTATCTTTTTGTCATGACCACAAAGTGATTAGTGATGCTTGTTATACTTCTTTCCTAAATAAGATAAGGCCAACAACAACCTGATTGATACTCTCATCTTTAGTCTAAAATTGCAACCACCAAAGGGACAAGTGACAAGATGCAAGAATGTTGCCTTGTGCTTTTAGATCCAGGCAGAAAATCTAGTTTCAGTGTTGCTTATGTGAACTGTGGGCACTTCAGATGATGTCTTCTCTATCGGCAGAGGCTTCTGCAGTCTGTCACATGCCATGGCAAATTTCTAACAGCCCCTTTGGCACCTAAGGAGAAGCCTGCATTGCTCACAATTCAAAGTCCCTATTGCATCATATGTTCTGTATTTAATCATCAGATATTAGGAAATGTGAAGAGAACAAGGTCACGTTGGAAAGGGATGTTTGTTCTACAACCAATCAATCCCACAGCAGGAGCTACACAGACAGATAAACATGAAATATAATTATCCCATGGTAAAATGAGTGGTCCTGAAAATCCATCATCTTTGTTTCCTTCACATATTCATTTATGCTTCCTAACACTTCAAGCCTTTATTTAAGATTCAATTTAAGCTAAAACACTGTATAAATATTCTTATAAACCATGTCTCTTCCAATTATTGGTCAACCTAGGACAAAATGAGGTTATTTAGGCTAATAAAATAATTTTCTTTCCTTTTTAAAAATAATTTTATTTTCATAAATTGCTTTTATGGAGACAAATATATTTTCCTAGGGTAGCTGGGCCTTCAGCTATGTTTTATTACAAGGAAACCAATAATAATAATGTTAGGTCTCCCACCCCTGCTCTGTACTACAGACAGCTCCACTGAGAGAGCCTGTGTCTCTCTACTCACTGGCCATGTGTCCCAGTGCGCCAATTGTCCCTGCCACGCCTTGGGCAAAGGTTCAGCAGACCTCACCAAAATGCCATCTCAAATGGAACTCGCCATGGAAACCATGCTGTTCACATTTCATAGGTTCCACAACTGCTAGGGATAAAGGCTACTTAACAAAGGAGGACCTGGGGGTACTCCTGGAAAAGGGGCTCCTGGATATTTGGAAAATCAAAAAGACTCTCTGGCCGTGGACAAAATAATGAAGGACCTTGACCAGTGCCTAGATGGCAAAGTGGGTTTCCAGAGCTGCTTCCTGCTAATTGCAGGGCTCACCATTGCATGCAATGACTATTTTGTAATATACATGAAGCAGAAGGGAAAGAAGTAGGCAACATTGAGCAACACTTCCGCCCAATGAGAGTTCTCCTGAAGGGTCTCTTAAAGAATCTGTCCCACAGCTTCCCCCTGTATAAAGGATTCCATGAGCAGATCAGGACTCTCAGAAAATGTACAATAAAATCCAACCCTCATTTGAGAAGCAGAGAAAGAAAAGTCAGATAAGCTTTTGACTTTTATAAAGCTTTCATCCTCTTGCCCTCAATAAATTCTGTTTTTAGTTCTTCACTTGAAAAAAAAATAATTTAGGAAAATGATGTTATTGATTTTTTTTTAGAAGTTCAAAACTTAAACTCAGTCCATGTCAGTTTTCAAAGTTAAGAATATCTTTTTAATAATTTTTTCATTTGACAGAAAGAGATCACAAGTAGGCAGAGAGGCAGGCAGAGAGAGAGAGAGAGAGAGAGACGAAGCAGGCTACCTGCTGAGCAGAGAGCCTGATGTGGGGCTTGATCCCTGGACCCTAGGATGATGACCTAAGCTGAAGGCAGAGGCTTACCCCACTGAGCCACCCAGGCACCCAGGAATATCTTTTTAATTTAATTTTATTTGAGAGAAAGGGAGTGCACACAAGCAGCAGGGAGGGGCAGAGGGAGAGTGAGAAGCAGACCCCCGATGAGTTGGATCCCGGGACCACATAACCTGAGCCAAAGGAAGATGCTTAATGGACTGAGCTACCACGGCACTTTGGGACTATATTTTCTTGACTTGTGTACACTGACTCCTAAAACCTGAAGGCCTTGTAGACAGAGCCCTTTAAAAAAAACAACTTCTGGGTACTTAACTCTACTTTTCCATTTAATACATCTTACTCTCCTTTTTCTTACCTGATAATTCCTTCCTCTTCTATCAATTACTGTCTTTCTCCCCTATGGTCTATGCTCTCTTTGAATTAAGGAGGGAGGAAAACAAGTGCTTTCTTTAGAAAGGAAAACTTTTCCCTCCTTGCTTCCCTCTTTTGTCAGATAAGCAGACATGTAAGTGGATCTTGTGTAAATTGTCATGACACACTGGGGAGTGCTTCTCTAGTGTCTGAATATTAACAGAAGTCAATGTCGGTGGTATTAAAGGTCTAAATTACAGACCTCGAAAAAAGAATAAAATATGTAGTAATGGTGGAGGTAGCAGTCTGTAAGAAGAGTTGAAGTACTGGGGTGCCTGGGTGGCTCAGTTGTTTAAAGCCTCTGCCTTTGGCTCAGGTCATGATCTCAGGGTCCTGGAATTGAGCCCCGCATCCGGCTCTCTGCTCTGCAGGGAACCTGCTTCCTCCTCTCTCTCTGCCTGCCTCTCAGCCTCGTTGTGATCTCTGTCTGTCAAATAAATAAATAAAATCTTTTTTTTTTTTTTTTTAAGATTTCACTTATTTATTTGACAGACAGAGATCAAAAGTAGGCAGAGAGGCAGACAGAGAGAGAGAGAGAGAGAGAGAGAGAGAGAGGAGGAAGCAGGCCCCCTGCCGAGCAGAGAGCCCGATGTGGGGCTTGATTCCAGGACCCTGAGATCAGGGCCCAAGCCAAAGTAGGAGCCCCTAAATAAATAAAATCTTAAAAAAAAAAAAAAAGATTTAAGAAGAGTTGAAGTACTAAATGCTAATCTATCAAGGCACTACCTAGATCCATCCTCCCTTGGTCTTAGCCATTTGGTAAGGCTCAGCTGATACTCATGCTCCGGACAAGTGCATGACTGAGGCCTAACCAATCAGGTTAACTTGCCTTAGTAAATAAGTGGGGACATTGGGGCACCTGGGTGGCTCAGTGGGTTAAGCCTCTGCCTTCGGCTCAGGTCATGATCCCAGGGTCCTGGGATCGAGCCCCAGATCGGGCTCTCTGCTCTGCAGGGAGCCTGCTTCCTCCTCTCTCTCTGCCTGCCTCTCTGACTACTTGTGATCTCTGTCAGATAAATAAAGAAAAAACCTTTAAAAAAAGAAATAAGTGGGGACATGACTTAGTTCTATGGTTCTCAACATTTTGGTCTCAGGAACCCTTTACATCCTTAAAAATTATTGAGGACTCCAAAGAACTTTTAAGTAGGTTTTATCTATCAATATTTAGCATATGAAAACCTTTTTTTTTTTTTTTTTTTTTTTTTAAAGCAAGAGAGAAAGAGAGTGGTGGGTGGGGGGAAAGGGAGAGGGAGAAAAAGAATTTAGGCAGGCTCCATGCTCAATGCAAAGCCTGACATGGTGCTTGATTTCACAACCCTGGTATCATGACTGAGATGAATTAAGAGTTGGATGCTAAAACAACAGAGCCACCCAGGCACCCCTAAACTTTTTTTAAAATATAAAAATATATAAACACATTTTATTAGCTGTCAGAGTGATGTTATCATTATATATAATTTAGCCTCTGGAAAAATTCCACCATATCTAATAAGAAAATGAGAGTGGAAACACAATGCCTAGTATTAGTATGAAAATATTTCTGACCTTGAAGACCCTCAAGAAAGGGTCTTGGGGTCTCCAGGTATCCCCAGACAAACTTGAAAACTACTGATCTAAACTATTGCTTAGAGAAGACACTACCAACTTTGCCACCAGGTAGGGAGAATCAATATGAAAATTATGTCAACAAAGGAGAAAGCATAGCTGAAAGATTTTGATGACATGGTTTTAGATCCTGAATTTAGCCAACCCTGAAGCTATACACATGTCTGGAATTCATAGCTGTGTAGCCTTTTGACTTAAGCTAGGGTTAGTCACTTGTAACCAAAATGTTCTCATACATCTGGTTTTCCAGCTGGGGACCTCAGAGAAAGAGAATAAGGGTGAGAAAAATAAAAAGGACCAGGGCACAAAATTATTCAAGCAGAAATTTGGGCAGCAGAAACATCAAAAGCCCAAGAAAAGTTCAAATTTATTTTTATAAACATGGCAGACATTGGAAAACACTGTCCTAATTATTCTCAAATAAGTGCGACCAAATTCCATGGACGTCTGTGGAGGTTCAGCTTCACTAAAAGACAACAAAGGCATCAAAACAGCAAAATGTCAGTTTCATTAGTAAGAATGTATAAATTGATCTTACTAGACTTTGAAAAATTCTAATTTAGAAAACTGCTTTTGTGGGGAAAAGCATTAGGCCATTTAGTTCAAATGTTAAAAATTTCCCCAGTATTCTCTACTGTAGAGTGTTTTCCTCTAAGCATGTGTCTAATTTCTAAATCCCAGCTTTTAAGGAAACTTTGTCATTCTTTGAACCTTTGTCGTTGCTTGTACTGGCTTGAATAGTGTCCCCCAACCCCCAAATTTCACACCCACCAAGAATCTCAGAATGTAACCTATTTGGAAATAGGGTCTTTGTAGATATAATTTGTTAAATAGGGATCATACTGGATTATAGTGGGACCTAAATTGAATGACTGATATTCTTACAAGAAGTCCAAGTGAAAATAGACAAGAAGGCCATGTGATGAGGGAGGCAAAGATTGAAGCCATGCAGCTACAACCCACCTAATGATAAGGATTGCTGGCAACTACTAGAAGCTAGAAAGAGGCAGAGAAGAATTTTTCCTTACATCCTTCAGAGAGAGCATGGCTTTGCTGACAGCTTCTTTTTAGATTTCTGGGCTCCAGAACTTTGAGAGAATAAATTTCTGTTGTTTTAAGGTAGCCGGTGATAGTTATGGCAGCCCTAGGAACTAATACATTGTCTAACTCAGCCAATCTAAAGTTCATCTTGACTATAATCAAGTTTCCTTCGAGGAAAATAATAGGTTAAAATCAACCAGAATTTCACCTTGCACCCATTTTTGTTGTGCTGAATACACAGAACAAAATTTACAATTTTAACCATTCAATAGCATTAAATATATTCAAGTGTTGCACCCATTTTTATTTTTTTTTTATTTTTTAAAGATTTTATTTATTTATCAGAGAGAGAGAGCAAGCACAGGCAGACAGAGGCAGAGGGAGAAGCAGGCTCCCTGCCGGGCAAGGAGCCGATGCGGGACACCATCCCAGGACGCTGGGATCATGACCTGAGCCGAAGGCAGCTGCTTAACCCACTGAGCCACCCAGGCGTCCCGCACCCATTTTTAATTGAGTCAGTTTTAAATGTCGCTGTTAGCTTATCAGGAAAGAGGCAAGAATGGAATAAGCTTTAGAGGAAGAATAATTTTTTGCCAAATTTGTTCTTGTTCACGTCTAATGTCAACGAGGAGAGTCTGACCCCAGAAAAGCCGGTAAGTTTTTACTGGATACTGAAATTGTGATTAGTCACAGGAACACTAAAGTACTAGGTGGGCTAAGTGTAAACACACTCTTATTAGAAAAAATTCAGCCTTTACCATAATTAATTTCTACTGATAAACTTTCATCTTCATAATGAAAGTCACTATGAAAGCCAGATGTTTACCTATCTCTTGTGTTAATTTTTAGTTAATGTAAACTCCTATAGTTTTCATTAAAACCTTTAGAGAAAGTGAATCCTTGGGCACTGCTAATTCTTTATGCACAAACTCTTTTTCATTTCTTGTTTTCCCCTTTCCCTCAGTATAGTCCTGAGACATTTGTCAATATTCAGGAATGCTACTCTCTTCTTACCTTGGTTTGAAAATTTTCCCGTTTTAATGCTTGATTCCAGGATGAATTTTGAAGAAATGTCATACTATAAGACAGGAGTAAAAAAATATGTGTATACTGCAATATTCAATAACCAGCAGTAAAAGAAAAGTCATGTTAGACAGTAAGGTGCAGATTTTATTACAGATTGCTAAATTCTGCAGAGATGAATATACTTGAGCAAAATTGTTGAAAAACAAGCACATATTAGTAGTTGTTCAGCTCAGTTCTATTAATATTACTTTTTTCAGCAATTTTAATAGTTTTAGCAAACAAACCTCCATATGCTTTAAGGTTAATTTTCACCTTTCCCAATTAAATTTCACCATTATTACTTTTATATAGAAATTTCCTTGGGGCTCCTGGGTGGCTCAGTGGGTTAAAGTCTCTGTCTTCAGCTCAGGTCATGATCCCAGGGTTCTGGATTGAGCCCACCCATCCCACTGCATTGCATTGGCTCTCTGCTCAGCGGGGAGCCTGCTTCTCTCTCTCTGCCTGCCTCTCTGCCTACTTGTGATCTCGTCTGTCTAATAAATAAAATCTAAAAAAAAAAAATTCCCTTCTTTTATTTCATTTTTTCTACCTTTTAAAAAATTTAAGCTCAATTTAATTAACTATAGTGTATTATTAGGTTCAGAGGTTAACACCCCAAGTGACCTCCTTAAAGCCCATCACCCAGTTACCCCATCCTCCCAGCGACCCCCCCCCCCCCCCCGCCAGCAACCCTGTTTCCTATAGTTAAGAGTCTCATGGTTTGTCTGAAGTCTCTTGTTTTCTGTTATTTATTGTGAAACAAAAATATCGGTTTCTTTCCATGAATAATTATAGAATATTCTGAGAGGGTGTTTATTTAGACAACCACTTTACTTAAAGGGTGCTTATATAGTCTGCAACCTTAAAAAACCCCAACTTAGTTTAAGGTTATAGAACCTATTAGTAGCCAGGTTTAGAATTTCTCTCTAAAAATTCAAGACATTTTAAAATCATTTCAAATTTGAGGGTGTTGTAGGTAATAAGATAGATTGGAAAGGTAGCAATGTCATCAACTATTGATGCTCTTCATCTTTAGTCTGAGATAAACCATTTTCTTGGACATACTTTCACATTTCATTATCTCTCTCATATGAAACTAGTTAAGAATCTGTTGGTCACCAGGCTCTGTGGTGATAGATTATTAAAGGAAGTGGCTTTATGATCTGGCTTCAATTTTTAATGTTAAAAATACTGGCAATACACATACTCAAAAGAAATTTTACTACTTTTTAAATCCCACCTTAATTTCACCCATCATCTCCTTTGTATTCCCATTATTTAAAAGACGGAACAATATGAATTTTAAGTTAGAGGACAAGTCCTTGTTCCAATGGTACAACAAAAAACATCACCACCAAATTAGTTGAGATTTTAATTGTGTACAAACGATGAGTATACATTTTTGACACTTTGCTTTTCATTCTCACGCTTCCCAGATTTTTACCATGACTGAGAACATAAGTGAAAAAAAAATATGTGCGTTATTTTTTAATTCATAAGTTGAAAGGGCTAGGAAGATAGGAACTAAGGAACCGATGTGAAATAGCCACAGGTGATTAAGAACACAATTTTTGAAAGATACGTGAAAATAAGTGGCAACAGAAGTTATTTTCATGGTGATTTCACATCCCACAAATACTCAGATCTGTAATTTGTCACGGCCTGAGTTCTACTTCCAATTTTGCGATCGTGGTTCAGGGGAAAGGAACACGTTCTTCTCGTTCTCTAAGATTGGTGCTTTTGATCTAAAAGCAGAGACCGTGGTGATGAAGCGTAAGGCCACGAAACCAGGGGGCAGCGGGAGGGGGAAAAGCCAGGTATCCCCATTCAAGAGGCTCTGCTTCGCTTGTGAGGATCGTCTCGTGGGTTTCGACTTGGAGGTGGGATCCTAAAGCACAGGAGAAGCGGATATCCTCCGGCAGTGCGAGCAGACTAAGGAAGCAAGCGGGAAGGTGAGGCGGGACAGGATAACTCCTCCTTCATCCACGGCGGACTCAGCGGCCACTGTGTATCATGGAGCTTTCTAAGCCACTTTCAGGTGCCCTGGTGTTTTCAAGGGTCGGGCTGACCGCGCCCCAGGGCTTGGAAGAGAGGCCCAGCTAGCGGAGTCCTACTCTCGTCCCCTCGGGAGAGCCGCTCGGCGGCTCCGAGAGCTGCCCCGCGGCGCTAACGACGAGGCGCCGGCTCGGCAGGGGATTGCTTCTGTCTGGGGCTCGGTCGAGGCTGCGTTCGGGTCTCGCGCGCACCCGTTCCGCGTTCTCCAGCCAATCCGGCGCTACTCGCGCGCCCAAGAGCGTTCCCCTGTCCTTTTCGGGCTGGGCTGCCTCCTTCCCGCTCCCAGTACTCCGCAGCCGGGCTCTCACACCTCCCCTCACTCTCCACGAGTTCCACGCCTCGCGGTGTGGCTCCGCCCCTGTCCCCGAGTCCGCCCCCGCAACCGTCCGAGCGTGTGCACTCCTTTCCCTTCACTCTCCTGCTATCTAGCGGGTCTGGGTCTCAACGGCCTCACTCGGACGCCTACGCGCGCTCTCCCTCTGCGGCCATCGCGGTCCCCGCCCGCAGCTAGCCGCCTCCGATCTGGACTCGGGGTCGCGCGCCCCGACTCCGCCCCCCCCACTCAGCGGACTCGCGCACTCCCGGCCCGGCCTCTACCCCGCGCAGGCCGCGGAGAGCCTGGCCGCCTCCCCCTCCTTCTCCGCTCCTCGCGAGCTCCCCGGGCGCTCTCGCTCTCGCGCTCTCCGAGGCGAGCGCGCTCCCGGCCCGCGCGCTCCGGGCTCCGGCTTCTCCCGGCTCCTGTCAGTGCGGTGACTGCGCTGGGAAACATGGCGACCGAGGGAATGATCCTCACTAACCACGACCATCAAATCCGTGTCGGAGTGCTCACAGGTAACCCGGGAGGGAGGTGCGGGACCGCCGCGGCCGCTGTCCCCGACTAGTCTCAGGCATGTCGCCTGTGGTGACTCTTCTCTGCGGCCTCGGGAGGAGGGAAGGCTGAGGAGGGGGACGGGGGGGCGTTTTACAACCGCGGAGAGCTGACAGAGGTTGGGGTGTTCCTGCGGCCCCCTCCGGGAGCTGGAGCCGGCCCGCGGGATGTCAGGCCCCAGTGCCTTCGCAGCCGAAGTCCCTGGCCCCGGGGGACCGAGGGGCCGGTGCAGCGGGCGCTGCGGGGCTCCTTGCTGCCGGTGCAGGCGGCGGGATCCCGGCTCCGCAGAGAGAAGCACGCCGCTCTGACTGGCCGGCGCGCTTCCTCCGCTAATGCTCGTCTCGGAGAGGGGGGATTCCCATTTCCACTCCCTCCTTCCCCTCCCCCTATCCCAGCGGCCCCGAGCCGCTCTAGCTTTGCTTGCCCTGGGCACCCGCCGGACACGACACGGGTGAATATCAGGCGAAACTCCGCTCTGCTTTAGGCTGCCCCTGGCCAGCGGGGCATCCCCTCAGTCACCCGTGGGACACCCCTTGTCTCTTTCGAGAGGTTGGGGGATCGTTGCACCCAGACCTCTGAAAGTGTCTGCGTTCCGCCTCTCCGAGCTAAGGGCCCTCTGCCCGCCTCTTCCCTTTCTTAGAGGGACGGGCTGCACCCTGCGGCTGGGGCTTTTTACTTGAGAGGGTAGGATTCCCCGACTTGGGCTACTCTGTTCTCCTCCCTTCTGGAACCCACCCCTCCCACCCCCACCCCGACGGTCCCAAGGCTTGTGAGGAGCGCACTCTTCCTGGGTCTCGTTTCCCTCACTCGCAGGAGCTGTGTGTGCCCTGCATGTCTGATTCCGTTGCGTTGTATTTGGGTAATATCCCTCAGTTCGGCGATAGGCAGTTGCTGCAGGGCATGACTTCCGAGATGAACAGCAAGCCAATTTGTAGGGGTTTCTGCTGTGGTTCTGTAATTGGCAAGGTTTATGTGTAATTCAGTGGCGAGGTGGGGGTTAAGGAACTATATTTGGAATCTAAGGGCTTAGTTTGGAGTGAAGGAAATTCAAGACACACTGATGTGATTTCGGAAAAAGAAGAGATGTAGACGGGAATCCTTGTGTCTCCCTCGTCCCCCGCCCGTCACTTCTTAATTTTTTTTTTTCTCTTGTCAAATTCTGACAGGTTGAGACGGTGCTCGGGAAGGGTCTAAATTGAATGAGACTTGCTTTTATTAGGTAGAAAAAAAAATCTCTGTAGATACTGAGTGCTAAGCTTAATTTTGGCTGCTGAGTTTTATGAAAAGGTGTACCCATGGCACCCCTTCTTCTCTTTTAAGTAAAAGGGTTGCTTTGCCCTGGTATGCTTTCCAGTTGTTAATTTTGAATTTTCCTAATCAGAAGCCTCTGGATAGAGAAACTAGTCTAAACCAGTTGCAGGGAAAGGGAAATCCCCCCTCCCCCAACATCAAATGATACGCTGTTCTCTTCTTTTGGTGCTGAAACTGTTGCCTTGTGTGAAGATTCAGTTGTATTAGAATTCTTAGAGTTGACATTGCTGATTTTCAAAGAATCTAATCGTGGAATGTAAAAATGTATAGCCTATATCAACCTTCAACTTGCATTTTAAATTCCAGCTGGTTTTGAAAGTTAATAGAGTAGTAATAGTGAAGCTTTATAGAAATCAAAGTATTTCAGCTGTCCATGGAAATGAAAGGTCAAAGCTGTTTTAAAGTTAAACCACAGAGATTAAAGAATCATATTTTCTTTTGCTCATTTAAGCTTTCCCTAAGAGTTTTATATAGTGAATCATCTTGCCTGGGTCAAGTAACACAGTAGATGCTTATATAGAATACTTTGAAAGATACAGCCCTTATCTATATCCCTGCAGTACAATAGGGCTAACATTGATATGCAAACAACTAAAGAAACAATGTATGTAATTACTGTGTTACAATTGTTTAAATAAATTACATGTGTGTTTGGGGGCAAAATGTAAAAGGAATTCCATTTCAGAGTGCATTAGGAGCAAATATAACTAACTACCTGAAGGGAGAATTTGGTTAATTTACCAAAGATAAGAAGAAACTGGCATTTTAAAGGGGAGTTGAAAGTCAGTGGCAACCTTATAAATGAATATGTTTGTGAGGATGAGGCTCTTGAGCAGAATAAAAATGTAACTCAAAGACCTTGAAAAGCTTAGGTGGAATAGGTGGGTGGCATAGGCAAAATGTCAAGGAGAGAAGATAACTTTGGCAGTGAATTAAAGGTAATCTGGAGAAGCTGTCTCATGAAAATGAGGTACAGTAGTTTAGGGGGAAAGGTCTCGGGTCAAGAATAAGGATGTAAGTGAAGGAACAAAAAGGAAGCTGATGGATTTGGGAGAAGTGATAATAGAGGACAGTTGGATGTGCTGATAAGATGGATATTTGAAGTCAGAAATAACTGATGTTTTTACTTGAAAAGTTATTGTCTTTTCTGTGGTGGAGCCTGGAAACAGAAGAATCAAAGGAAGGAACACTAGCCCTCAGTCTGCAATGAGAGGATTTTATTATAGACAACTTATGGTCTTGACATTCCATGTGATTTTGTGCAAGAAAAAAAATACAAAAATGAGGTTATATTGTGTATTTTGTGTCTTTTAGAACTTTAGGTTTTTTTAGTTTTACTGTGTGAAGTTTTTTTAAATTGAACTGAAGTACTATGATTTCATACTTAAGAAAATTGAATTAAGAGGCCACACTTAAAACTGTGATTTAATGAGTTGCAGTTTGTGGCTTTCTTAAAGGTCATAATAGTGATTCTAAGTATTTTATCTATTTTACAAAGGTGGTTGAAAGTGTTGTCTACCCATGCACACTTTTTTTTAAAAAAAGGTTTTATTTATTTATTTAACAGAGAGAGACAGTGGCAGAGGGAATACAAACAGGGGGAGTGGGAGAGGGAGAAGCTGGCTTCCTAATGAACAGGGAGCCAGATGCTGGGCTCTATTCCCTGGAATCAGGACCTGAGCTGAAGGCAGCTGCTTAATGACTGAGCCACCCAGGTGCCCCACCTCGCGCACATTTTGCAATGTGTTTGTATTTTGGTGAAATTGTATTGCCATTTCTCCAAGCCTTCAATTGACTTTCTTTGTGACATTTTAAAAAATTATCTGTTGAGAGATAATATTTATATTTTGAAACTATTGATCCTTTAGATTTTTTTAGTCTTCATCTCAGCTATGAATTTTACAAATAAATGTATGCAATCTGTTGAAACTTCTCCTCAAATAATATTAGAATTTTGAAACAGTGGTAGGACAGTACTTAGCAATGATATTTCTTTTTTGCTTGATGATTTTTGAATCATTTTGGACTAGGAAATTAGATTATAATAATTAGTGTGACATGGCTATTTTAGTTATACAAATTATTTTTCATCAGGAAAGTGGGATTGTTTATATATATAAAAATTGGTTATCATGGAAACATTTTAGGTTGACAGTTATTGCTATCTGTAAGAACAATACCTTTATTAATAACTGTCTTATGTTGATTGCTAGAAATGAGTATTATATGATCTTTGGTGACATGAGATCTAGTTTTTAGTATATGTGTTTTTAATGTTTTCTACTTCTCTTGCTATTTATAACAGAGACTAAACATAATGTGATGATGCATGAGGCAAATAAAGAGATATTTGCTGCTCTGAAGCTAGAAACAAGATAGAGGGCAAATGTAAGATTCCTGCCCCCCCCCCCCAATAACATTAGTAGTAATTATACTTATTGCCAGTCTTAACAATTACATTTTAATGTGTCACTTTTCATCTACTTTTTCTAATGAGAACTGTTTATCAGGAGAGCACCGTAATTCTACCATTGTAAGAGCTCCACAGAAACATCAGGAAAATAATGAATATGTGCATTTATATAATGTAGAACGAGATAGGTGATACTCCATTGGCTATTTAATATTGTATTAGCTATTGCTAATATTCAGTACTAGCGTATTTAGCACTTAGCTAAAGATGATAATCCATTACTTAAGTTTTCACTAACAGCAGTATGGATGATAAAAAGATACAAATTTTTAAGAAAGAGCATTTTGAAGTCATTTTTTTGCTCCAGTAGTATACATTTTTATTGCACTAAGCTTTAGATCTGTAATCAACAAAAGATATTAGAACAAGTATAAGACCGGATAAGAGAGATAAAAGACTATAAAATAGAGCATCAAAAATATTTGTTGCTTATAGGGAGTATTTTAGTCATTCATAAATAGTTATTCAAAATATTAAAAAAAAAAACCCTTAGCCAAGGAGATTATAATCAAATTAAGTCTAGAGTTGTTCAAGCATTTATTTTTATTTCATTCCTGAAGCTTATCCTTGTACATAATAAGTTTTCATGTTTTCTGAAAAGCCTATTTAGTGATAAAGATATATTTATATACCTGGTTTGAGAATAGGTGTTGTTGTTAAGTAGGCAAATTAGTATTGCAAACCAAATCTGAATCCTACCAAATGGAATTCTGTGTTTTGGCAAACATACCAATATTGATCTGTATGATCATTGTTAAAAAGAATGCTGTGTTTCAAACTAGGTCATTCCTTCCTGAATTTTTGGTTGGAACCAATGTATTAGAGAAGTAAATGTTTAGCTAAAGTAGGAAATAACATGTTAAGTTAATTACTAATGTATATACTACTATCATCACTGGCTAAAGACTTCTAAATTATTAGTACGTATGCTGTTACATATTAAGAGTTTTAACTGTATTAAAACCACATATGACTGTTTGACAGTAACTGAGGTGTATAGTGGAGAATCAGCAGTTTGTTGCTGAGGGGAAATGATGAATAAGAATCTATTTTTATTTTTATTGGTGATAGATTCCCATTTAAGGTGAATAGGGTGCTTTTGGAAACAGTAAGTAAAATAGGTAAAACCTATACTTTGTTCCTGTAAATAGGATTGAAGAACAAGAAAACATTTGGAATTTAAGCTGTTAAAAAAGAGAGAGAGAGAGATCCTAAAAAAGAAATTAATAAAACCACAGGGAATTTTCTCTTTCACATCTGGGCAGAGATGATAAATACCGAGGTTGAAGAAAAGATTATTTAACCTGCTCAAAAGTAATTGGGACTGTAGTTAATATGGACAGCATGGAATCTTAATATTTGAGTAACTAGCCCAAAAGCAAAAGTCTGGTAAAGTAACTTCATGTAGAAGTCTATCCAGGTTGTCTAATGTATTCCTAAGTGAATTTGTATTTAACTAATTAATTTTAATTAAGTAGAATTTCTTGAAAATTTTATAATGAAAATAAACAGCTCCAACAATTTTTATAGTTTTACCAGTAAGTATGCATTTTGAAAGAATGGAATAAAACTTACTATGCTTTAAAAAATTTCCTAATTTGAAAAATAAAGGAGCAAAGAAATGAGATGTGGTAAAAAGGAGCAATACACAATTTGTGTCCTGCTTCTCCTGTTGGGTGCATGACATTGTGTCAAGGGATACTCTTCAAGGATTCTAAGCCTTAGAATCTAAGCTATGGGGGACCAACATAATAATTCTTGAAGGGTCAGTTTTGAGAGTATGTAATTTAAATTACCTTAATATTAAAATAAGTATGAGTAAATTAGGACAGGATGTGGAATTCATGTGAACTGTTAAGATAAAATTAGAAACTTCAAAGAAATTTCAAGTGAACCCATTATATAACTCCAGACCTCATCAATCTTCTCTGTTATTGATACTTTGGCACCAAAAATTTAAGGAGCACTGGTTCATGGGAAGAACACTTAGAAGACTCACTTTCTAACGCTAGTTTGGCCAGTAAAGTCTTAATATTACTTAAATCTCTCTCTTAGCTTTTCTTACCACTAACCAAAAGGAGTCATTCTCTAAGATCACTTTAAGTTCTCATGGCAGTATGTTTCTATCCTTTAGCAACTTGAACAGCTGGAAAGAGAAATATAGAATATTAGACTTAGTTAATACTTTTAATGAGATCATTATGGAAGAGGTAGATTATAGAGGAAAAAAAAGCAATAGAATAAGAATGGAAGAAAAGATAAAAATTTTAGAGATTAAGTCCTGTCAGTATAACTGAAGGAACAATATTAAATTTTTTTTTTTAGAAATTTAGAAATTTTTGTGGCCTTAATAGTCTTCTTTTTATTATCAGTAGTTTCACTTCTACACTTAATTTCAGACTCAGCTCAAGCCTCCCTTCCTCAACAAAATCCTAGGAATTATCCTCTACAATGATGTCTTTCTTTGTTTTCCTGCAGTATTTATAAATGTTGTCTATACCCTGGGGGCACCTGGGTGGCTCAGTGGGTTAAGCCTCTGCCTGGGAGTCGTGGTCTTAGGGTCCTGGGATTGAGCCCCGCATCAGGCCCTCTGCTCAGTAGGGAGCCTGCTCCCCTCCCTTCTCTGCCTACTTGTGATCTCTGTCTGTCAAGTAAATAAATAAAATCTTTTTTAAAAAATGTTATCTATACCCTATAATCATGTATATGTGGAAAGCTGCAAGGTGTAGTTAAAAGACAAAAAAGAAAAAAAAAAAGAAAAAGGACTTTTGAGTTGAAGAGACTTGGATTTCAGACCCAGATTTGCTCTTTATTTTGGGAAGTCATTTAATCTCTCTGAATTTCAGTTTCCGTCTCCAAAATGAAGATGGCAATACTTACTTCACAGAGTTGTAAGAACTGAGCTAATGTATGTGAAAATGTCTACTCTTTATGTCTAACTTGGATAATATATTCAATAATCTTTACTCCTTTCCTCATCATATGTTGCTTTGATGTAGTTTGCTAACAGCTTCATGTATAAACATCTTAGGTAAAGTAGATTTTAAAGTTCTTGAAACAGTTGATTGTATGCTTTACTTCTTCTGTGCCATTTTGTCATAGCACCTCTTAATAGCGTAATTGCATAGAAGATGTCTAATAAAAAATTGGGTGGTGTGACATTTATATAGTGGCTTAAGAATTAGCTACCCAGAAACATTTAGGTAAATCAGATATTCACTGTTATTACTAAGAAGACAGTTCAGGGGGTTAGTATTTTTCTATAAATTGTAAGAGGAAGATACTAATAATGTGTATTTGAAACATTGGCATGCTATCAGATTTGACATATTGTTTCTTAGTTGATGGGCAAGTCTGTATGAGGATTATTTTAGAGTGATTTTATAGTAATTTTTAAAAATGTCATCTTAACAAATGAAAAACTTGTAGGTTGAATAAATTCTGAAAATGTTATTTTGAAGGTTAGTTCTGATAGTCAAAATAGCAAAATAGCATAAAATAGGAATCAAAAGTTTTATCTCTTCTACCCCTTCTCTCCTTCCTCCTCCTCCCCTCCTACCTTCCTCCTTCTCCCTCCCCTTTAAAAAAAAAGATTTTATTTATTCATTTGAAAGAGAGAAAGCACAAGCAGGGGGAGAGGCAGAGAGGGAGAACCAGACTCCCCGCTGTGTTGGGAACTGGATGTGGGGCTCCATCCCAGGACCTGGGAATCATGACCTGAGTAGAAAGCAGGTGCTTAACCACCTGAGCCATCCAGGTGCCCCTGCTTCCTTTTTCTTTTTGAAGTAGGCTCCATGCCCAGCATAGAGTCCAGTGCAGGGCTTGAACTCACAACTGATTGAGACCTGTACTGAGATCAAGAGTTGGTTGCTTAACTGACTGAGTCACCTCAGTCACTTTCAAGACACTTAATTACATTTTACTTGTTTCCTTTGCTTTGAATGGGGGTAATTATGCTTATCTAATAGGGGTAATGTGAAGAACAAAGGAAATAATGTATTCAGTATTTAACACCTACTATGTGCCAGGCTCTCTGCTAAAGTAAGGGATTCAGTGGTGAGTAAGATATAGTCCTTGTCCTCTTGTAGCTTATTTTAGCATTAGTAGGAAGACCTTGTTTAGTCAAGTTGGACATTAACAAATTCATGCTTCATTTATGTTGCAAAAGTGCTACTGTATTTTGTTTTTGATGTAGAAGCGTAAATGCCAAAATTATGTTCATGTCAAGCCATTTTTGGCTCAAAATTTTAAACCATTATATATTTCCTGTTTTGTAAGAATATACTGAACATAATTTAATTATTTTTTTTTTCACTTGGGTTTAAGTAAATATAGGTAACATTTATCAGGCCTATAATACATGGTATACATATGTTCTCTTTGTGCTAAGCACTTGACACATGTTATTTAATTCTTATAACTGTTATAAGTTGCCCTTCATCTTCTAGTTTCTAACCTACTATAACCTTGGGAAGCACCTAAACAACCTTGCTAAGAATTATATATGATAGGACATCTAGTTAGACTTGCAGGTCTAAAGAATAATTGTTTTCACTTTTGGGTTGAGGGCATCAGAGGATGAATGGTATTACTATAAGACCAAAAGAAATTTACTTGTTTCTTTGTATTTGAGATTACAGGATCATGGCTAATTGTATCTGCCTGATACTGAAAATGCTAATAAAAATGCAAAAACTTGTGAAAGGAAGAGACCAAGTACAGTCTGAGTGCTAAATAGAAATGTACTGTTAGGTTCTTTTCTTGTTATTTTACAAACATTAAGAAAAAAGTATACTTGGAATTAATTTAGCATTTTGCTCAGGGCATTATCCCAGGGTCCTGGGATTGAGTTGTACATCAGGCGCCTTATTCAACAGGGAGCCTGTTTCTCTCTCTGGCTGCTGCTCCCCCTGCTATATGCTCACTCACTCTCTCTGACAAATAAATAAATAAAATCTTAAAAAAAAAAAGGTGAAACATTTCAAAAATGTGATCCCTATTCTGCTTCCACTTCAACGAGTCAATAGTGAATTTTGATTCTAATGCAAATTAAAAAAATTATGCTTTGATAAAATTAATATCCCCACAATAGTAATTGGATTTCAATTTAGTCGCAAGTGGGACATCTTCTAAATTCTTACAGTGTTTTAAATGAGTTTACAGACTTGTGGAGTATATTTGTGTTGTAAGGTATGTAACAGTATGGAAAGGTAAAGTGTGAATTAAGACCTATCTCTCTACTTTCCCAGTCTCTCTCTAGTGTTAATCACTTTTAAGATTGTTTATTTTTGTTTATTCTATATGCAAGCACATATTTATTACATCAGAGTCTGCAAATTGGCATACCAGTGGCCATAACTGACCAGTACATGTTTCATTAGACCCCTGCTGTGTTTTTACAAAAAGTATTTTTCTGGGGCACCTGGGTTGCTCAGTTGTTTGAACATCTGACTCTTTGGCTCTGGTCATAATCTCATGGATTGTGAAATCCAGCCCCATTTCAGGCTCCATGCTCAATGGGGAGTCTACTTGAAGATTCTCTCCCTCTACTTCTGCCCCCACTTGCATGTTTGCTGTTTCTCGTTCTAAAATAAATAACAAACCTTTTTTAAAAAGTATGTTTCTAACATTTAAAAGAGGTATATTTCGTATAAACCTGTATTTTTAACTTTTTAAAATTCAGCAACACTGTAGCCTCTTTCTCACCTGACAATAGTTGGTTAGAGTGGTTGTCCTTGGAAATAGGACATGTATTCTCCAGTTTCTCACAATTCCCATTTAACCTATTTATATTTTCTGCCTAGATCTATAGTCCTTTGAATTTGTAACCTTTGCTTATTCATAGTATTTTGCACCTCCCTTCCTTTCTAGCATGTCTTGGACATCTTTTTGTATTAGCAAAAATAATAGTTAACTTTGTTCAGAGCTTACAAATGTGAAATATTTTTCTGAGCCTGTTATAGAGCCTATTAATTCATTTAATCTTTATGATGGTATCACTGTGTTACAGTTGAGGAAATTATAGCAGAGAGATTAAGTAATTTGCCCAAATTACTGGGTTAAGAGGCAAAGTTAAAGTCCGAGCTGCAAATTAAACCCATGTAGTCTCTTCCTAGAGTATAAGCTCTTAATCACTATGTTATACTCCTTAGCATGTAGCAATAAGTTCATATACATTTTTTCCTTTTAATGGGTTTATCATATTGCATCATAAGATATGTGGTATTTAATCATCAACCCTCCAAATTTCTAATGTGTTCTGTGACAGATGTTGTAGACAGTTAACATTATACATTTTATCTTTGTATATTTGTGATCTGTTTTTAAATGTGAGATCAGTTACTATAATTTTTAGGTCAATAGTATATGAATTTTAAAATTTTGATGGAAATTACAAACTTACCTTCCAAAAAGAATGTACTAATTATAATTAATATTACCTTCTTTTTTGTTTTTTAATTTTTTAATATTTTTTTAAAGATTTTATTTATTTGACAAAGAGAGACACAGTGAGAGAGGGAACACAAGCAGAGGGAGTGGGAGAGGGAGAAGCAGGCTTCCCGCAGAGCAGGGAGCCAGATGAGGGGCTGGATCCCAGGATCGAGCCTAAGGCTAGACGCTTAATGACTGAGCCATCTAGGCACCCATTTTTTTTTTTTTTTAAATCTTTACAAGATCTTTTAAGATCTCTTTCTTGAATTACATATGTGGATTAGGACCTTTTTATTGCAAATGACCTATACAGAGCTCAAAATTAGCTTACATTAAAACGGGAAGTTATTAATTTACATAGGCATGGAGTATAGAGGAGGAACTCCCTTTAGGGAATTAATGTAATCCTGAATTCTTTTTTTCCTTTTAAAGATTTTATTTATTTATTTGAGAGAAAGAGAGATAGCGAGAGTGGGGAGGGGAAGAGGGAGAGGGAGAATAGGCTCCCTGCTGGGCAGGGAGCCCCATGTGGGGTTTGATCCCGGGGCTCTGGGATCATGACCTGAGCTGAAGGCAGATGCTTAACTGAGGGAGCCACCCAGGCACCCCTTAATCATGAATCCTTATTCTCCATTTCAGTGCTTTGTTTTTCTGAGCATGGTGCAAGCTGATTTCCTTCATGTAGATGCTCTTTTACCTGACTTGGCCCACATGTCCATCTATGAGTCAATCATTATAACTAGGAGAATTTGGGCTGTGGTTAGCCAGGTCTGTATCACATGTCTATCCTAGGAGTGGGACACTAAACAGGCAGCCTCACCAGAACCTCGTAGAAAGGGGAAAGGGAAGCCTTCCAAAGAAGTGGAGGTTCTGCTATTAGGAAGGGAAAAGTGTGCTTGGGCAGAAAATTCTTGTAGGAGTTCCCTGAAGTCTTACGCCTTTTTGCTTTCTTTTTTTCTTTTTCCTAAGAATGTAGTTTATTATATCTGCCCCTTTTCCTTTTTCTCCTGTTTGTTCAGTGAAAATGGTTCTCTGGCAGATAGTTATAAACTCGAACTGGAGCCAGTTAAGGTGTGAGAAATAGTGGGTTAAATTCAGGGTCCCCTAATATCAATAGTGACTAATTGATATGATAATTAACTGAGTTCAACTTTTTCATGCTGTGTATATAAATGCTTATCTAAGGACATTTTAGAACAGTAGTGTACATGTAATAGAGTTAGATTTCACTATTTGTTTTCTAAATTTTGTTCTAGCAGCATTTCTCTGGGAGATGTTATAATAGGTATGGTGTGAAGAGGTTTTTCTTTTCTTTCTTTCTTTATTTTTTTTAAAAGATTATTTATTTATTTATTTGACAGAGAGAGATCACAAGTAGGCAGAGAGAGAGAGGAGGAAGCAGACTCCCTGCTGAGCAGAGAGCCCAATGCGGGACTCGATCCCAGGACCCTGAGATTGTGACCTGAGCCGAAGGCAGTGGCTTAACCCACTGAGCCACCCAGGCACCCGAGGTTTTTGTTTTCAAGTTAATTTGGGAAGTGCTATATAACTTATCCCTTCTTTTGGAGATATTAAAAATATTAGTATAATATATTAAAGATGTGAGTAATATTACAGTTGTGGATCCTGGTGAACTTTATTTAGTCTAGTGTTTCTGAAACTTTGAGAATGGAACACTTTTTCAAGGCACACCAGAATTCACTTCTTTGGGAAATAGTGGTTTTTCCCCTGCAAATGGTCTGCTGGAAGTCTATGTAAGACCCTTATATTTTTTCTTTTAGCTTTTTTCGGTAGAAGTATTGGTTACCTAAATAATTTATATTGGGAAAATTAATTCTTTTATTTTAGATTTGTATATATATATATATATCATGTCTATATGTGTGTGAGAGTGTGTATGTGTGTGTGTATTTCCCCCCCACCTCCCATTTTCCCCCCATATTAATATACTGGCTTAATGTATTCCCTTATTCAGAAAATCTGTAATAGCCTAAACTAGACAGACCAGTCTTCACTTGATCTTAGTCAAAAGGCCAAGAAGCGATAGACAGACCAGTCTTGGTTCTGTAATTAGTACATGGGAAAGAATACAGGATCAAGTTCTGTTTTGGATTTTTCCAGTAGCTGTTTGGTATCTTTATCTGTGAAATGTAAAGTCTAAGAGATGCTCTCTAAAATCACCTTCAGCTCTAAAATCTTATTAATCCCAAACTCAGAATATACTTCATGTTTACCATTCTCTTATTGCTTGTATTCATGTTATCTGCAATCTGTTACTGACAGCACTGTTATGATCTGAAATGCCTTTCTTACTTCAAATAGGAAAAATTGTTAGAAAAAGACACTGACATTCATGCCAAGTATAAATGGAAATAAGTGTCCGTTACTTCCACTGCATAATACGTGTAATTTTATTTCCTTCAATAGTACATGCCACAGAGTTCAAGTTGCAAAATGCTTAAAGTTTAGAATAAAAATTAGATGTATGTAAGTGTAATAACTGGTTCACAAAATGAAGCTTAGAAGGATACTAGTGATTTAGAGGTATTGAAATATTACATTTTTCTTTTTTAATTAATAGAGATTTACCAGAGATCTGGAAAGCAAAGATGATAATACTCCCCCCAAAAGTTGTGAATATTTTGCTTACATATTTAAAGTAAAGCTATTGTAAAAATAAGACCTATACATAAAAAAAAAAGATTTATTTATCTTTATTTTAGAGTGCGGGTCTGCTAGGGGGGCGGGGGTGGTATGTGAGGGGTGCAGGTGAGTAGTGGGGAGGGGCAAAGGGAAAGAATCTCAAAATGACTCCCCACTGAGTGCAGAGCCCAATGTGGGACTCCATCCCACAACCCTGAGATGGTGACCTGAGCTGAAATCAAGAGTTGAATGCTTAACTGACTGAGCCACTTAGGTCCCCAGACATATACTTTTAATGAACAATATGTTTTAGATTTACACAGATACTTGGACTAGTAGGTAGGCTCTGGATTAGACTACCTGGGTTTATACCAAAGTTAAATGAAGTTAAAATTTTAGAGTTACTTAACTTCTCTAAGCTATGTTTTTCTCATCTGTAAAATGGCAAATAATACCAATGCTGCTTAAACTGTAAAAGTTTAATGAATATGCCCACATGATAAGTACTCATTAAATGTTTGTTGTTGTATATTATAATACATTTGAAAATAATTACCTTTATAAACATGGTAGTAGAAATCAGCCAATACAGTGTTTATTTTATTATTATTTTTTTAAAGTAAGCTCTACATGTGATGTAGGGCTTAAATTCATGATCCCGAGATCGAGAGTCACATGATCTACTGATTGGGCCAGTCAGCCACCCCCACCAGTACAGTTTTTAGCTATCTGATCTAGCCAGTTTATCTTCATGCCGTTTTTCTACTATTTTAATGCAATTTAATTTAATGAGCTTGTTTAAAGATTAGTACTGTCCAGGGGTTCTCCTTGATCTAAATTCTTATTTTTTTTTTTAAGATTTTATTTATTTATTTGACAGACAGAGATCACAAGTAGCCCGAGAGGCAGGCAGAGAGAGAGGAAAGGAAGCAGGCTCCCTGCTGAGCAGAGAGCCCGATGTGGGACTCGATCCCAGAACCCTGGGATCATGACCTGAGCTGAAGGCAGAGGCTTTAACCCACTGAGCCGCCCAGGCGCCCTTAAATTCTTATTTTTAACTTGGGTTTTGGGCTGTTAAAGTCAGAAGATGGTATTTGTAGTGTAGTAACTAATGACAAAAATTTGATATTTTTGAGGTATAGGTTGAAACTGAAGTATATATGGGCGATGGTTTCTGATACTCTCTAAGGCATGTTAAGATCTATGGAGAAAACTGCCTCTCTATATGACTGTGTGGTGTTGTTATCGAGTTCTATAGTAAAAGAAAGTGGAAATGTTTTAAATGTACAATGGTGCAGTGATACAGGGTGGTAAAGTGGGAGCAAAATAAAACTGCACAGATAATTGTTGATTTGTAGAAGAGAGATTTTTAACTGGTAGATGAGGAAAATAGTGAACCCCAGGGATAAAGATCTAAGGCTTAGGCCTTATTATGCTTAGATTGAAGTACAATGAGTTGGGTTATAAGGCAAAGGAATATTGAATGTAAAAAGGTAGAAGTACTTTATGAAATAACAGATGCCAAAAGAAAATCTATAGAATTTAGAGCATTGCCAAAGATAATTTTTGGCAGGAAAGTTTGAGAATCATTGACTTAGGTTAATATTGGACTTGGCTTCTTCTGCAGATGGGTCTGTGAAGTATTGTTAGGTAAAAACAAAACTGTCAACTATTCATCTTAAACATTCATTCCTTTCTGATTCTTAATGCAATTCAGAAGTGGGTCATATCTAATATATGAGAAACTTGAAATGGATACACCCCTCCTCCTCCACCCCCAGCTCCTATAGTAGGAAAGAACACTTATAAGCAGTGAAGTAATTGTGGATCTGATTTTATTACTCTTGTTTTCCTGTCCATGATTAATATAGTAGTATGACTATAGGCTTACTTGTTAACAAACAATACAACCCAGATCAATATTGTCTTAGTCCTTTTGGGTTAATGTAACAAAGTACTATAGACTAGGTGGCCTATAAAAAACAGAAATTTATTTTTTATGGTTCTAGATGTTGGTAAGTCCAAGATCAAGTTACCAGCAGATCTGATGTCCAGTGAGGGTCCACTTCCTGGTTGACAGACAACTATCTTCAACTATCTTCTTTTTCTTCTTTTCTTTAAGATTTTATATATTTATTTGACACTGAGAGAGATCACAAGTAGGTAGAGAGGCAGGTAGAGAGAGAGAGAGAGAGAGAGAGGGAAACAGGCTCCCTGCTGAGCAGAGAGCTTGATGTGGGACTCAATCCCAGGACCCTGAGATCATGACCTGAGCCAAAGGCAGCAGCTTAACCCACTGAGCTACCCAGGCACCCTCTTCTATCTTCTAAAGTGGCAGAAATGGGAAGTCTCTAGGTCTCTTTTATAAGGGTATAAGGGTACTAATTCCATCCTCATGACCTAATCATCTCCCAAAGGCTCTACTTCCAAACACCAGCCCACTGTGGGGATAGGTTTTAACATAATGAATTTTAGTAGAAGACAAACATTCAGCTTGTGGCAAGCACGAGATCTGCTTTACATCATGTGAGGCTAAAACTACTAAATATTTATAGTGTCATCTACCCTTTGAGTATGAGGAGTTGGTTGTAGAGTAGGTTTACATTTTTAGTCATTTATATATTAAAAGCACTTGCCAAGTACTATATGCTAGGTTTACCAAATTTTTTTCTGTAAAGGGCCAGATAGTAAATATTTTAAGCTTTTGTGGGCCTTGTGATTTCTATCACAGCTATTCAGTAGCAGAGTAGACAATATGTAAATGCACAAGCATTTATTTATAAAAACGGATTATGAGCCAAAGTTGGCCAGTCCATGCACCAAGATGTAGTTTGGGTTAGTAAAGTATAATTCCAAGTTACTTGCATGTGAATTGAACTTTTGTATGAGTTAAAATTTGCATTTATAAACCATGCAAAATTTAGTGGCTTAAAACTACAGTTTAATGTCTCTCACATTTCTATGAATTAACTCTGTGGTTCTGCTGTAGGCATTAGTTGGGGTTCTGTTATGACTGCAGTCACCTGGAAGCTTAAATGGGACTGTTGTCCACGGCCAGTTCTACATGTGGATTTATCCACATGGCTGATTCATTAGCCTCATGGTGTGATGGCTGGTCTCCAAGAAGTATTCCAAGAGCAAGCATTATGAGAGGGAGGAAGCAGAAGCTGCCAGGCCAATTAAGGTATAGGCCTGAAACTGGCATAGCTTCAATTTCAACCATTATTTTATTGGTCAAAGTAACCACAGGCCTAGCCCAGAGTTCTCGTGGGAAGAGATCAGGAATACTAGGAAGCATGGTTAGTTGGGGGTTATCAAAGTAACAGTCTATCACAGAATTGTTTTGGTAGCAAGTGACAATTCAAAGTGAGCTAGCTTTAGTAAAGGGGAAATTTATTATAAAAACAATGGGGTACCTATCTCACAAAACGTAAATACAGGATGAAGCCTTAGGAATATTGGATCTAGGGTTTGAAGGTCCTCAGGACTGTTTCTCATCTTTCTTCATTCTGTAAGTAAGTTTTATTTTCTTTTACCACATTATTTATTTTCTTTTACCATATTTTCTGCCTCTTTCACCATGGAAAGAACAGTACCATCAATAGTTTTTTTATGTTACTTGTATCTTCCCATTTCAGCCATCCAGAGAAGGAGTGACTTTATTTTCACAGTTGTATTTCTAAAATTTTTGAGGAACAATCTTGTCCTGGATCAGTCATTTGTGGTTAAAGGATAGAGATTATGCTATATCAACCATGTGGACAGGTGCAGGGCCAGTTAACAGAAAAGGGATTTTGAATATATAATCCCAAAGTAGTTTACTTGTGTCCTCCCTAACCATCTGTTTATTGAGATAAAATAAGTTAATTTCATAAATTATTTTTTTTCCCCATTACAGCGCTAATTTACTTCTTTCTTCAGCTGTCTGCCTTCAGCTATTTAATTGTTAGAGAATAGGCTGAAATAAGGACTGGGATTAGTTCAGTATCTTATGTATTCTTAGTAATCTCTTTGCTTTGAATAGGGGACAGCAGCATTTAGGATTTACTATTTCACCTTACCACCATTAACATAGAATTACATGTGAAAGTGATCTTACTGTGCTGTTACTTATTGATTTCCAGGGTTGATATGGCTGATTTGGCTGGCTGAATGAGTATAGCTTTCCTTTGGAAAGGGTCCACTTAGGTATGTGAAAACAAATACTTATAAGACAGAATGATGTAAGAGCTATAATAGAAATACAAGTAACATACTGTGGGTGCATGAGGAAGGAACAATTAATTTAGACTGAATGGCTGTAGGAGAGATGATACTTTAAAGAAGATAGTGTTGGGGAGCCTGGGTGGCTCAGTCATGAAGCATCTGCTTTCAGCTCAGGTTGTGATCCCAGGGTCATGGGATGGAGCCCTGCATCAGGCTCCCTGCTCAGTGGGGAGTCTGCTTCTCCCTCTCCCTCTGCTACTCACCTTACTTGTGCTCTCTCTCTCTCTCTCTGTCAAGTAAATAAATAAAAGCTTTTAAAAAAGTTAAAGGTATTCCCACCAACAGTGTAGGAGGGTTCCCCTTTCTCCGCATCCTTGCCAGCATCTGTCATTTCCTGACTTGTTGATTTTAGCCATTCTGACTGGTGTGAGGTGATATCTCATTGTGGTTTTGATTTGTATTTCCCTGATTCCGAGTGATATGGAGCACTTTTTCATGTGTCTGTTGGCCATCTGGATGTCTTCCTTGCAGAAATGTCTGTTCATGTCCTCTGCCAACAGCATGGAGGTTCCTCAAAATGTTGAAAATAGAACTGCCCTATGACCCACCAATTGCACTATTGGGTATTTACCCTAAAGATACAAACGTAGTGATCCAAAGGGGCACGTGCACCCGAATGTTTATAGCAGCAATGTCCACAATAGCCAAACTATGGAAAGAACCTAGATGTCCATCAACAGATGAATGGATCAAGAAGATGTGGTATACTATGGAATATATATATATATACAATGGAATACTATGCAGCCATCAAAAGAAATGAAATCTTGCCATTTGCAACAACATGGATGGAACTAGAGCATATCATGCTTAGTGAAATAAGTCAAGCAGAGAAAGACAACTATCATATGATCTCCCTGATATGAGGAAGTGGTGATGCAACATGGGGGCTTAAGTGGGTAGGAGAAGAATCAATGAAACAAGATGGGATTGGGAGGGAGACAAACCATAAGTGACTCTTAATCTCACAAAACAAACTGAGGGTTGCTGGGGGGATGGGGTTTGGGAGAAGGGGGTGGGATTATGGACATTGGGGAGGGTATGTGCTTTGGTGAGTGCTGTGAAGTGTGTAATCCTGGTGATTCACAGACCTGTACCCCTGGGGATAAAAATATATGTTTATAAAAAATAAAAAATTAAAAAAAAATCAAAATTTAAAAAAAAAAAACTGGGAAACTGAAAAAAAAGGTTAAACGTAGTGTTTTAGCAGGGCCTGGAAGAATGAATAACCCATCCTGGGAAAAGCAAGGGAAGGTAATCTGGCTGTCAGGTTTTCTTCGCTGCTAAAGGGGTGGCACTAGAATGTCTTGGCTAAAGTAGATGAGCTTAAATTTAGGTATAGGAAATTCAGGATTAACAGCAGCATGATTTATCTGATTTCAGCCTTCTTCAGTTAGAATTACAAGAACCAGCTTGGTTTTTTTACATGGAAGCCTTAGGTGACTGTAGGGTAGTTTGAAATTTAAAACTTAAGATTTTTTACTTAACCAATTTGTCTCAAAGTCTCAGATTTTTAGATGTAGAAAAAACTTTAAGGATTATCTGTACAAACCCACTCTACTAAGTAAGGAAATCAAGACCCAGTTAAATGCATTTGGAATCAGATTACCACACAAAAATCTATTGGTATAATCATTGGGATTTCCTTGAGGCTGTACTTCAATTTGGAGAATTGGTATTTTAACAATATGGAGTCTTTTTTTTTTTTTTTTTTTAAAGATGTTTATTTGTCAGAAGAGAGAGTGAGGGTGAGAACAAGCAGGGGCAGCGGCAGGCAAGGAGGGAGGCAGGCTCCCCCCCGGGGCAAGAGGCCTCATGTGATACTCCATTCTGGGACCCTGGGATCATGACCTGAGCTGAAAGGAGATGCTTACCCTACTAAGCCATCTAGGCATCCCAATATAGAATCTTCCATTCTGTTAACATGTATATCTATCCATTTACTTGCACCCCATCTTTGTTGTTCTTTGTGACAGTGACCAAGACTTCTAGAACAGTGTTAGTGGAAAGAGTGGTAGTCTTTTTTTTTTTTTTTAAAGATTTTATTTATTTATTTGAGAGAAAGAGAGGGATCACAAGTAGGCAGAAAGGTAGGCAGAGAGGGGGGGAAGCAGGCTCCCTGCTGAGCGGAGAGCCCGATGTGGGGCTTAATCCCAGGACCCTGAGACCATGACTTGAGCCAAAGGTAGAGGCTTAACCCACTGAGTCACCCAGGTGCCCCAAGAGTAGTCTTATCCTTAACTTAGGGAAGAAAATATTCAGTATTTCACCATCAATTATTATGTGAGTTATAGGTTTTTGTAGCTACCTTTATCAGATTAAGGAAGTTCCCATCTATTTCTAGTTTTCTAAGTCATTAATGGCTATTAAATATTATCAAATGATAGTTTGATAATATTTAATATTATCAAATATTTATTAAGATAATCTGGTTTGTGTTTTTAATTATGTTATATAATGTATTCCACTGATTGATTTCACTGTTAAATTATCCTTTCATTCCTAGATAAAACCAACTTTGTCATGATATATTATACCATTGGATTTAATTTGTTAATATTTTGTTTAGGATTTTTACATCTACTGATGAGAAATATGAACTTTATAATTTTCCTTTCTTGTAAAATTTTTGTTAGGTTTTGGTATCAAGGTTTACTGGCCTCATAAAAACTTTTGCGAAGTGTTCTTTGTCTCTCTTTTTAATTCGCTGAAGGAGTTTGTGTTAGATTGGTGTATTTCATGTGTACTAGAAAAGAATTTTTATTGTAAAGTTTGTTGGTACTAGTGTTGTATGTTAATTGTGTTCAAATATTTTAATGACCCCCCCCTGGTTTTATCCTTTATGACAAAAGAGAATCTTAAAATCACCACCAACAACTGTAGATTTGTGGCTTTTTTCTTTTTAGTTCTTTCAACTTTTTCTTTATGTATTCTGGAGCTCCTTTAGTTACATAAAACTTTAGGGTTATTATAATTTATGATTAAACCATTATGTCATTTTGAAATGTCTTCTTTATTTCTAGTATTTCTTGCCTTGAGGTCTACTTTGAACTTCTATTAATATAATCACTCAACCTTCCTTTTCATCAGTATTTCTGTGGTTTATTTTTTTCCTTTTATCTCAACCTATCTGTATTCTTACATTTGAGATATGTCTTTTGAAAATAGCATATTATTGGGTCCTGTTTGATCCAGTTGGACAATCTTTGTGTTTCTGGAATGTTTATTCTGTTTACACTTAATGTAATTACTAATATGTTTGGGTAGAAATCTGTCATTTCTCCATTTATTTTCTTTCTGTCCCATATAGTCCTCATTTTTAAAAAATTTTTCCTTTCCTAATTTGACTTATCAATTTTCTAAATTTAATTTTTACTAATTAGCTTTTTGTTTAGACTTTCTATAATTATAATTTTTTAGTTATTATAGAGATTTTAATAAATACCTTTATTAGTATCTTAATATTTTTACTGCTTATCAAACAATGGAAAACCTAACATAGTTTAACTTCATTTACTCCCACTAAGTGCTGTTTTTTCATATATATTATTTGAACATTTGTTTTAAACTGTTTTGTTTTAAAACGTTTGTTTTAAACTGCATGGACATTTTTTTTTTAAAGATTTTATTTATTCATTTGACAGAGATCACAGTTAGGCAGAGAGGCAGGTAGAGAGAGAGAGAGAGGGAAGCGGGCTCCCCACTGAGCAGAGAGCCCGATGTGGGACTCGATCCCAGGACCCTGAGATCATGACCTGAGCCAAAGGTAGCAGCTTAACCCACTGAGCCACCCAGGCACCCCTGCATTGACATTTTTTAAGCAATCAATATTCTTGTGTGTGTGTGTGTGTGTGTGTGTGTGT